>NC_046163.1:79470141-79612191 GCF_011064425.1 Rattus rattus
ATCGATCAGTATCCTTTTCTCGTTGCAACTTTTCACTACCCTCTGTTTCTGGCGCTTTCCTTTTCGCCCCCACACTCTCCGCTTTGCTGTTTTAACTAGGCAGTTCCCCATGCAACCTCTGACGCCTTTTGGCGGTAGCTAGAAACTCAAAGGTCAATAGAAAAAAGCCCGGTTGCCAGAGCATCCACAGGCCCGGCACCTGCAGCGTCCGGCAGGGGACTGAGTTGGAGCAGATCAAGGCTAGTCATGGTCTCTCTCAGAGTCTTACCCCACATAGCTTCTGAATTTCTTCCGTGAAATGGAGCTTCCCGTGGCGCTGACGATGCAATGATGTGGCCTTTTTGGGTTCTCAGCACCAAATGTCCCACGCGACTTCCAAGAAGCACACGGGACATAGAAATTCTTTATGAGTGACTTTATTCCTCTCATGGTGGAAGCCCCCCGCACTGGCCAGGCGCAGCATTTATTTAACCCTCAGGCAGGCATCCACACCTGATTGGTTGCTTACTCATGGCCTCATCAGGCATGCCCTGGAATGGGCAAAGGCCTGGCATGAAGGCACTCTTGCACATGCGCACACAGTTAATCTCCCGATAGGGAGTCGGCTAGCGCGGCGAAGGCTAGCGCCGTGAAGGCTAGTGCCATCTTGACTGACTTGGCTTTCCACTGGGGCGCAGTGGAAGCCAGTGCCATCTAGTGGTGGCGCATGTTATTGCGGCCCTCTACATCAAAGAGTGCATACCATCTGTATTTTTCTGTGCTTGAATTACCTTTCTCAATATGATATTTTCTAGTTGAATCCATTTGCCTAAGAATTTCATGAAGTCATTGTTTTTGGTAGCTGAGTAGTATTCCATTATGTAGATATACCACATATTCTGTATCCATTCTTTTGTTGAATGGCATCTGGAATCCTTTCAGCCTCTGGCTATTATAAATACAGCTGTTATGAACATAGTGAAGCATGTGTCTTTGTTCTATGTTGGAACATTTTTGGGTAAATGTCCACGATAAGTATATGTCCAGGAGAGGTATTGCTGGGTCCTCAATTTTCTGAGAAATCTCCAGACTGGTTTTCAGAGGTACCAGCTCGCAATCTCACCAACAATGGAGTAGTGTTCCTCTTTCTCCACATCCTCACAAGCATCTGCTGCTGCCTGAGTTTTTGATCTTAGTCCTTTTTACTTGTGTGAGGTGGAATCTCAGTGTTGCTTTGATTTGCATTTTCCTTATAACTAAGGACATTGAACATTTATTTAGGTGCTTCTGAGCCATTAGTTGTTCTTCAGCTGTGGATTCCTTGTTTAGCTCTTGTTTGGCTCTCTGGAGTCTACCTTCATGAGTTCTTTGTATATTTTGGATATTAGTGCTCTATCAGTTATAGGATTGTTAAAGATCTTTAACCAGTCTGTTTGTTGCCATTTTGTCCTAATGACCATATCCTTTGCCTAACAGAAGCTTTGCAACTTTATGAGATCCCATTTGTCATTTTTGATCTTAGAGCATAAGTCATTGATGTTCTGTTCAGGAAATTTTCTCCAGTGCCCATATGTTCGAGAATCTTCCCCCACTTTTTCTTCTAGAAGTTTGAGTGTATCTGGTTTGATGTGGAGGTCCTCGATCCACTTCAACTTAAGCTTTATACTGGGGAATAAAAACGGATCAATTTGCATTCTCCTACATTCTGACCTCCAGTTGAACCATCACCATTTCTTGAAAATGCTATCTTTTTTTTTTTCCATTAGCTCCTTTGTGAAAAATCAAGTGACCATAATTGTGTGGGTCTATTTCTGGGTCTTTGATTCTATTCTGTTGGTCAATTTGCCTGTCTTTGTACCACTACCATTCAGTTTTTATCATATTGTTGTATAATACTGCTTGAGGTCAGGGATAGTGATTTCCCCAGAAGTCATTTTATTGTTGAGGATAGTTTTAGCTATCCTAGGTTTTTTGTTATTCCAGATGAATTTGCAAATTCCTCTTTCTAACTCTAAGAAGAATTAGATTAGAATTTTGATGGGGATTGCATTGAATTTATAGATTGCTTTTGGTGAAATGGCTATTTTTACTATATTAATCCTGCCAATGCATGAGCATGGGAGATCTTTCCATCTTCTGAGACCTTCTTCAATTTCTTTACTCAGAGTCTTGAAGTTCTTATTGTACAGATCTTTTACTTGCTTGGTTAAAGTCACACCAAGGCATTTTATATTATTTTGGACTATTATGAAGGGTTTCATTTCCCCAATTTCTTTCTCAGCCTGCTATCTTTTGTGTACTTGAAGGCTACTGATTTGGTTGAGTTAATTTTATACCAAGCCACTTGGATGAAGTTGTTTATCAGGCTTAGTAGTTCTGTGGTGGAACTTTTTGGGTTCAGTTAAGTGTACTATCATATCATCTGCAAATAGTGATTTTTTGACTTCTTGCTTTCCAATTTATATCACTTTCACCTCTATTTGTTGTCTGATTGCTCTGGCTAGGACTTCAAGAACTATATTGAATAAGTAGGGAGAGAGTGGGCACCCTTGTCTAGTTCCTGATTTTAGTCGGATTACTTCAAGTTTCTCTCCATTTAGTTTAATGTTAGCTACTAGTTTGCTGTATATGGCTATTACTATGTTTAGGTATGGGTCTTGAATTCCTGCTCTTTCCAGTACTTTTATCATGAAAGGATGTTGAATTTTGTCCAATGTTTTCACAGCATCTAATGAAATAATCATGTTGTTTTTACCTTTGACTTTTTTATATAGCAGATTACATTCATGGTTTTCTGTATATTGAACCTCTGCATAGCTGAGAAGAAGCCTTCTTGATCATGATGGATGATTGTTTTGATGTGTTTTGATTTGTTTGCAAGAATTTTATTGAGTGTTTTTGTGTCAATATTCATAAGGGATATTTGTCTGAAGTTCTCTTTGTTGGGTCTTTTGTGGTTTAGGTTTAAGAGCTATGTTCTTATCTGACTAGATCATAACTTAATATAATCCATATTCTATATTCTGCCACATGTCTTGTCACTTGTCCTCAGGTACCATGTTTCTGTTTCATCACATCGTCCTTGGCAAATCTCCCATCTGGCACTATCCCAGAATATTTTCTCCTTCCCTGATGTCCCACCTCCCATTTCATATCTAAGCCATGATTTATAGTATTGACAGATGTCACATGCATAGAGAAAAATGATATTTCTCTACAACTTCCAAAGCAGTAGATCCTAAAGGGTATCATTCTGCTGGTAACACCAAGCCCTGAGACCTTATTAAAAACATAGGCTCTGCAGACTCTGTCCAGCTATGTTGAGAAAAAAAGTCCTATCAGGTTCTCCATGGAAAGATTATACATTGTCCATGACCCTCGTTTCTAAGGTATCCACAGTCAAGCACTATACTGACAAACTATAAACAGACAAACAGACAAATTCCTCTTCCAAACCCTGTTAGGGACCAGAGGAGTTCAAGTTCATCTGTAGGAGATCATATCAAATGGCCTTGGTTGGCCAGGTCCATATGTTTTACTTACGGACTGGAGTAAGTAGAAATGTCTCAAAGCTGTTGATTGATCAGTGATTTAAGTTTAATGCCAGAGGATAGTTAATGTGACAAGCAATATCCTCACTCTGTAGTCAATTCTAGATAGTAAAGAAATTGAGCAATTTTATTTTTACAATACTTCAGAACTGAAAACATAAATAACATGACTATTTGCACAAAATAATGTGTTTACATCCCTGTTTAAAATTGCCCATCTCCCTTACTCCTCATTTCCAGAATCGTTCAGGAAGATACAAACACAACAGGATATAGAATTGATTCCTTTTCTTAAATTCCTAATCATGTTTGTCCAGGGTGGAGAACATGCTCTAATTTGTATCCAGAAGCTTGAGATTCCCTTCTTCTTCTGAAAGATGGGTGTCTGTCAAACTGACTGTAAGTTTTATCCCCATGACAAATTAAAATGTCAGGGTAAGAAGCCATCATCTGCCTGCTGAAGAAGACAGGACATCATACTTTCTGCTTGTCTGGGATTCCTAGATGACCTCTAAGTCTAATCAATGTACCTTACACTGAAACAAACTTGATTTACTTCTTGTGTTTAACAATAATTCCCCAACTTTTCTCATGACAGAAGAAACATAAAAGACTGAGAGTACCAATGTATTCAGTCAAACCAACCCAATTTGCCCTTTAGCATCCTCTGTTCATTCAAGCAGGGCATAAAACAGGCCATTTTAATCTCTGGAATTTAACAGCACAGCACACACACACACACACACACACACACACCCAGACACACACAGACACACATACACACACACACACAAACACACACACACACACACACACACACACACACACACACACACATAACCCAATAGTAAGAATCAGAGTTAGAGTTAGTTAAGATCTCCTGACTTCAGTTAATTGCTAGATAGATATGGAAGTCTACCTGTAATAACAACCCCATTGGAGGTGGAGACAGGGGGTCCCTCAAGGAAGTTTCCATTCAGTCTAGTGAAGCTGTCATGCTCTGAGTTTATTATAATAGGGTGAAGGAACTAGGAAAGACACTGGCCTCCACACATATACACATTTAATTGATCACATGCTTGCACACATAAGTGCATTCCTGCATGCCTACCACACACATCCATATGTCAAAAATAATTTTTTTGACATATGAATTGAAAGCTATGCTCACTGGTGACTTGTCTATGAACTTGTCCTGACATAGCCCACTGACCAATGATTACAGACCATTCTAAAATGAAATCCTACTAACACTAAATGAAACATAAGGCTCCTCTGTAATAATATGACACTCTGTAGATATAAGCTAAATTCGAAAGCCTCCTGAAATAAAAATCTTGGTACCATCTGTCTCTTAAAAAAGAAAAACTCATAATTGCTTCTGATCATGTTCATTTATGATTTTCTCAAGTTCTTAACAGCTGTTAGGGGGCGGGAGACAGAAGGGCAGGAGGAATCATTGTTAGTTAATAAAAGTCACTCTCCTGTCTTGATTTAAAATGTTATCAATACTTAAAATGTCAAAACTATGCCTCACATTTGAATATCTAAACTGTAACTAATTTAACTAAAGAAAGCCCATATCTCTATCCCCAGTGAACTTAGAATGATTAACAGAAGCCAGACTTCCTTCCTCTGAATGACTTGCTGAAGAATTGATAAAGGGAAAATCACTTGTTTGGAACAGTCAATTGTTAGAGAACAATAGATGATAAGTAATATCTTAGCATCAAATTGAGGTTTTCAAGCATAGAAGTCAAGATATCAAAAAACTACCCATAACACATCTGTTTCTGGAGACGTGGGGCAATGAAAGTAAGCATGCTACGGATCTGGTTTATCTTTAGGAAGACTCTCAATGGTAAGTCTGCACATGCACATAGGGCACAATTTAATTTACTAAGATTGATCTGACAATGGCTATCACTATTCCTCGGACATTGGTGTTTGAAACATCAGACCACTTAAGATACCCTTAACCAGGTGGTATTTTGGCAGCACCTTATCTATTCTTCATCTGGTTTTGATACAAAGTATGCCTGCTTCTCTAGCTGTCCACTTTTATCTTATACACAAAAATGAGGCAAATTTCAACCTAGGCACTTCTTTCTAGCTATACTTGGAGGGAGTTTTCCTGTAATTCTGAGAACGCACAATGAAGATTCATTGGTGGCAGGCTCAGTAGGCAAAATGCTTGCTGTACAAATGTCAGGACCTCAGTTGATTCACCCTAGGGGCTATGTTTTAAAAACCCAGGCACAGTTCCACAAACTTGCTATTCTGAACTTGTGAGACCCAGACAGGAAAGTCTCTAAGGCTGTCTGTTCACCCTACTTAGGCAAATTATTGAGCCACACACAGAGACAGAGTCCCTATCTCAAACATAGCAAGTGAACACTGACTGAGGAAGACAATTAACATCAATCTCTGGCTGCCAAAAACACATAAGCATGTGTACATTTCCACCTGTACACCATAAATATTCTCAGGAAAACACACACACACACACACACACACACACACACACACATACACACACACACACACACACACACACTCACCTGAGACCATGTGTGCATGCATGCACATATGCACACACACATATGCATGATTTATCAAAAATAACTGAACATACCAATTAAGATGAGGAGGAGGCTGATTCTATTCTACAGGTGTTAGTCTTCTATGATAGAGGCTCATTCCATCACAATGGAAGAGTGTGTTTAATGACTATCATAAAAGCCTCTGGACTAACTTGGAATTCTCCCTTTGCAGAGAACAGTGAACATCTGCTGCCTGGTTCCTAAATCCAAGTGTTCATTTGGGCTGGATGATTTCTATTCTACTACATCTAGAATAGGGTTTTAATATCTAATTTCCTTTGTCAGGATGCTCAACTGCAGCTCCCATTACTCTCCATAGAGGTAGGAACTTCTTCATCTGTTCAAATTTCATCTCAACAAAAGCCACTTGAAGATGCCCTTTGTACCTGGTGCTCTGGAAAATGCTCACCTATGGGTTCACCAGTCATCAACGTGGGTACTATGAGACCACAGCCGAGTAACTACTGCATACATGGTCATGTTCTCTAGCCTTTTGTAGCCTCCCAGGAAATTTTATTCTTCTAGCCACGTCTATCTAGTCTATCTAAGTCTAGTAGACAGATCTTGTTTCCTACTTAGAACTCATTTTATACTCTATTACAGGTTGTATAGTTGAACCCAGTTATCCATTACTGCAGTGATCCCTTCACTAAAATTCCTAAATAATGATCTCTCTCTCTCTCTCTCTCTCTCTCTCTCTCTCTCTCTCTCTCTCTCTTACTTTCTCCCCCTCTCCATTTGCCACTTTCTCCCTTTCCTGTGTTTTGTGTGTGTGTGTGTGTGTGTGTGTATGTCTCTGCATATGCAGATATACATGTATGCAGGTGACGACGAGAGAAATGCTCTAATACCATTTTATAAGTGGCAACTAAATTATTTTTAGTTATTATTAAAACAATTTTTCATATAACATTTTCTGCGTATGGTTTTTTCCTTCAACTCCTTTCAGATTCTACCACATCTCTTCTCTTCTAATTCCTTACCTTCTTCCTCTCTTCTTTCTCTCTCAATAAAAACAAACAGGCAAATAAAAAAAATTATAAAATGAAAAATAACAGCAAAAAAAAAAAAACACGAAAAGAAACAAAGAAAGAACACACACAAAGAGAAGAAAAAAAATTCATAGAAACACAAACTAGAATGCATAATATAATGCATTCTAGTCAAAGACCACAAGTTTTTTTTTTTAAAGTACTATGAGACAAAAAATCTCCCAAACTTCCTTTGAGATCATTTTGTTTTGACCATATGCTGCTGAACATGGAACCTTTCCTTGAACATGGTTTGTATTCCCAGAAAAACTCCCTTGGACAAACTAGTGTTTCCTTTGTATGTGCTTGTCCATTGGAGATACCTTCATGCTTAAGGGTGAGAATTCTTTTCTTCTTTCCCAACACAATGCTGAAACTTTGTCTAGTTTGGACCTGTGTAGGGGTTATGCAATCTGCCACAGTCTATGAGTTCACACGTATAGACAGTGATTTTGTATCTGAAAGACAGTCTCCAGAACCTCTGACTTTTATAATCTTTCCACTTCCTGTTCAATGTAGTTCCTTGAGGCCCGAGAAGAGGTTTTTCATGAAGACATCCATTGAAGTCATCCTATTTAGTATTCCCTGCACATTGCCTAGTTATGGCTATCCTAAGTAGTTGTCATCTCCTGAAGCAGGTATCTTCTCTGATGATGGCTGACTGAGACACTGATCTGTAGGTATAGCAGATTGTCATTAGAAACCACTTTATTGTCATGTTTCTTAACAAAATGCAATGTTTGGTTTTATGCTGGGTGTATGCTTTAGGTAGTCTCAGGTTCATGGCTACCTGAGAAATGTCAGGTATGGGATTTATCTCATAGAGTGGGCATTAAATACAATCAGGCAGTGATTGCATGTGACCATCGTGTTATGTCATAGGTTTGTAGCTGGGTTGGTGAGCAGTTACTTTCTTTTGAGACACAATCTCTCACTGACCATGGAACTAACTAAATATACTAATGTGGATATATAGCCAGCCCCAGAGACACACCCTGCCTCTATCTCCCCATCAGTGGCATGACAAGTCTCTGTCACCCCACTCACCTTTTTTACTTGGGTTCTGGGGAATTTACTCAGGTCTACATGTTTTCAAGACAAGTGTTTTGCAAATAGGTATCTCTTCAGCCCTATCTGTAGTTTAATGAATGGTAATGACATTTCCCTTATGATATTTCATCTCCTCATTGACATTTTTTCAACTGGACACAATGATAAGGAGACGAATCCTAATTGTTTCAAGGGGCAAGTACCTTATGGGTTACCAGATTAGTTAAGACTGGATTTTGCCCTCTTGCTGTGACCTTTCCTTTCTATAATAGTGCAATATCCCACACAGTTCTAGCAAGTCTTTGCCATTTGATGAAAAACATTTGGAAGTTTAAGAGATGGAAGGTGGGGCTGGATTGATGGCTCAGTGATTAACATCAGTGATTGCTCTTCTACAGAACCAGGGTTGATCTGCAGGTCACAACAATTTATTGTTAACAGATCCACTGGAGACAGCACACTTTACTGCCCTCCACATGCAATTCATGAACATGGAGTATATATATATATATATATATATATATATATATATATATATATATTCAGACAAACTGACCATACACATAAACTGTTCTCTGAAAAAGATGTATGCTGACTTGCAGTGAACAGGTACATGAAAAAGATTTGAAACAAAAGCAGGGTCTACCAATGCAACCTCCCAAAGCAACCTCTCTTTGCCTAATCACCTTGAATTTTCCAGACCAAGTAAAGTTCTTCTTTTCCATGAAGCTTTTCTATACCCTGAAGAGTGTATTCTGGATCAGCCTGTTCTACATAGTTAATTCCATTACATTCATGGCATATAGAGTGAACTTACATCAAAAATAGATGTTGTTTTATAGCTAAATCAATACACACAGACATACATTATAGTTATATAAATGGAATGGGACAAGAGAAAACAGTAATGTAATAGTAAAAGATACGGCACATTTTTCTTTTATTAGTTCTGTCACATGTGTACCACCTTGGCACCCAAATATTCTGAATTTAATTTCCCAACTGATTTGTTTTTAATCTTCTTTCTCTGAGAAATGAGGGCCATTATAACAGAAGAAATGCAAAAATGTAGAATATTGAGAGTTCTGTGTTTTATTAATATTGTATCATTATTAATACTGTTATTTTATTACTATTAGCTTTAGTACTATAATCATCATAATTAAAGTGTGTATGCGTACACATGTTCATGTGAGTTTAGTTGCCTTCAGAGGTCAAAAAGTGCATCAAATCATCTGACCAGATCAGATTGAGTTACAGTAAGCTGTGTCAATCAAATCCAGGTCGTCTGCAGAACTGATATTCTTTACCCCTGAAACATCTATCCATTTCTGAGAGTTCTATACTTGTTTATTTAATTTATTTATTTATTTATTTATTTATTTTTTATTTAGGAAAATTGGTACATGATTCCCTGACTGTCAAAATCATACAGCATCTATAGAGTTAATTCTATCTAAACCTAAGGCAGTTGATGAATTAAATTCCCCTTCTGGATATCTGCCTTTCATACTTTTTGCATGTGTGCACAAAGATTGTGTTTCAAATCTCCATTTCAGTCCCATGTGTAACAGCAAGAAGATGGCAAAACTAAATCCAATCTGCAGAATAATCTCATAACCCTTCATGCTACGCTGAGGGTAAAGAAAAGAGTGTCAGTCTAGATCTACTGACAGATAGCTCTTACAGAAATTTGGGTTAAAATAAGAGTCAGGAAACATTTATAAAGATCAAATGAAGCCTGGTTTTAATCAAATGTCTGTAGTCACAGCTACTGTTAGGCTGAGGAAAGAAAGTCTAGAAAGTCAAGTCCAGAATCAATAATAGAATAAAAACCCAATAGAATAAAAACCAAATTTGTAAGCATTTACAAATTTGTAAACAATGCAGTCTGGAAGTTATTTTTCAGCTTTTCCAGTATAGCATATTTGCAGCCATAGGCAATATGTACAAGGAAAGGCATGATTGTGTTACAGTAAAGCTTTATTTAAAAACAAACAGGCTTTGAAATATAAATAAGCAAATGTTTTCTTTTTTATTAAGGAATAAAATAACCCTATTGTAGTAAATATAAATATTCATAAAATATGCATATGTGCATTTCAAAGGTCATAAAAGACTACAAAAATTGAATCATTATACCTTTTTCCAATAGCTTGAAAAAATTTAACAGCTGTTTTTCTTTTTGACCATCACTTAGATAAGAACATTAACACATTATTTTTCTAAGAAACAGCGTTAAGAATTCCCCACCACTTTACAAATGAACAATTGAAAGGCAAAGAAATCCTCAGCATCACAAAGGCTGAGCCAGCCCAGAGACCAAATATCTTGAGACCATTGCCAAACCACTGACTTGCAAAGATGGTGACATCCCTGCCAAACCAGTGACTTGATAAATTGGTTGCTCCAAGACCACAGTCAAGAACTATTTCTTAAGCACAAGTATTTTTTTTTAACATAGTAAAGACCAAATTTTTCTAAGATGGCTTGTCTTTAAATCATTGGCTTAGTAGTTTCTATAAATATAAAGCATGGGAGAGGCATCTCTTAAAGGAATCTACATAGAGGGGTCTGGATGATTTTAAAAGAAACAATGGAAAAAAAAAAAAAGAATCATGCCAGGCAGGTAAGCCTGGATCAAGGGTAACTTTCAGAAGGACAAGGAAATAAATAGCTGACAAACATTGCATGCCTCAGCAGGGGTCCTTGAGAGCTGGAACTCGAGGAAAGGAATTTAGCCTGATTACCAAGGTGGAAAATACAGGCTTTTGTACTCAGTGCCTTTGTTGAACCTTTCTTCCTGCATTAGAGAAGGAGCCCTAATGGAGACACAGAATGCTAAAAAAATGCATGTTTCTTAGTACTTTTGTTCCAAGAGGTGTTCAAGATTCCCAAAGTCCCTTTTGGGCTATGGAGCAGCTCATTCAGTATAAAAGAGATTTATACATAAAATTTGTTCTCCAGAGTGCACATTTTAAAAACTCAGATCCCCTTCCAGTTTCTGTCTGCAACCTGAGCGAACCCTGTACCACAGCTCTTTGTACTGATATCCCTTCTGCAGAGAACTGATCTCTCAGGAGTAATGACAAATCTAAGAGTACAGGTAATGCCACCACTTCTGTTCCAAGGGACCCGCTTGGAGCACTCAAGAAACAGCAACCAAGGAGCAGTCTGGGAGATGATCCTTCCAGTTTCAGGTTGAGCCTGCAGCTAACTCTGTGCCACATCTCTAAGTACCCAAATCCCTCTAAGAGAGATCTGGTCCCCCAGGAATGCTGACACATAGGCGTAAAGAATGGTCAAGCCACTGTCAGAGATAGCAAGCCTAGCTAAGACTGGAGAAAACCAGATACTGAGAGGTGAGTTCAAGCACCAAAGCAGCAGAAACAAAGTCCACATGACATCATCAGAACCCTCAAATCAGCAAGTACTAGATATCCCAACATACAAGAAAAGCAAGATTCTAAATTGAAGTCACATCTCAAAATGATGTTAGAAAACTTTAAGAAGGACATAAATAACTCCCTTAAAAAATACAAGACAACATAGGCAAACAGGTAGAAGAGCACAAAGAGGAAACACAAGAATCCCTTTAAAAATTACAGAAAAACACAAACAAATGAGAAGGAATTGAACAAAAACATCCAGGATCTAAAAATAGAAATAAAAACAACAAAGGGATCACAAAGGGAGGCAATGCTCGTGATAGAAAACCTACTAAAAAGATTAGGAGTCATAAAGGCAAGCATCACCAAGAGAATACAGCAGATAGAAGAGAGAATCTCAAGTGCAAAAGATACTGAAAGAGCGTACCCCAAAACGGGAGCTGCATCTCTCGCCCAATCTGCGGGGCCTGGAATCACCAGTAGCCATTCTAATGTAAAAAAGCATGAGGTAGTTTTTATTAACTAGATCCTGGGTCTTAGCGGGATCCCGGTTAGAACACGTATCTCACACAGGAGACAGAGGGGATTCCCCTGAGCCTCAAACTCGGGGTTTATATAGGGAGGTTAGGGCATTAATGTTACACATGATTGGTCAATTCAAAAGGTGCACAGTTACTTTTCGCGAAATTACATCAGCAAGGAGTACTTGCTCTCTAGCAGCTCGGCAGGCAGGTAGGGTGGCTCATCTCACTCAGGGGGGTGAAGGAAGGGGAGGGGGTGGCTACAGATGATCAATGTCCTTGGGGCTGATAGCTGGTTTGGCAAGTCCTATCTCTGGCTCTCCCTCAGGCACGTCCGGCCCTGCAAATCCGGACTCTGACAATGAGTAAACTTTTTAAAACTCTAGTTCTACAATACCATAGAAAACATTGGCACAACAGTCTTAAGAAAATTCAAAAACACAAAAATATCCTAACCTAAAACATCCAAGAAATCAAGCACACAAAGAGAAGAAACAATCTAAGGATAATGGGAATGAAAGGGTGAAGATGCCCAACTTAAAGAGCCAGTAAATATCTTCAGCAAAATTATAGAAGAAAATGTCCCTAACCTAAAGAAAGAGATTCCCATGAGCACACAAGAAGCCTACAGAACCCCAACTAGTTTGGACCAGAAAAGAAATTCCTCTTATAACATAATAATCAAACCACCAAGTGCACATAACATAGAAAGAATTTTAAAAGCAGTAAGGAAAAAGGTCAAGTAACATATAAAGCATACCTATCAGAATTACACCAGACTTCTCAATAGTGTCTATGAAATCCAGAAGATATTGGGCAGAGGACAAACAAACCCTAAAGAACACAATTGACAACCCAGCCTATTATATTCAGCAAAATTCTCAATTATTGTAGAAGAAGAAACCAAGATAATCAAAAACAAATCCAAATTTACCCAATATCCTTTGACAAATCCAGCCCTACAGAGGATAATAGATGGAATATTCCAACACAAGGAAGGAAGCTGCACCCTAGTAAAAGCAAGAGTGTAATCTTCTTTCAACTAACACAGAAGAAGGTAGCCACACAAAAGTAATTCTGATTTTGTTAATTTGGATACTCTCTGTGTGCCCTCTGTTTAGTCTGGCTATGAATTTATCTATCTTGATGACTTTCTCAAAGAACCAGCTCCTGGTTTTGTCAATTCTTTGTGTAGTTTTTTATTTTGTTTTTTGTTTTGTTTTGTTTTGTTTTTTTGTTTTTTGGGTTTTTTGTTTGTTTGTATGTTAGTTTCTTTTATAATTGATTGAATACAGTCCTAAGTTTATTACCTGCCATCTACTGCTCTTAGGAAAAATCCCACTAAAATCTGCAACTGGAAAAGTCTGGTCAGTCTCTCCCTACATATTCAATATATTCCTAGCAAGAGCAATCAGACAACAAAAGGGGGGTGGGGGAAGGATACAAATTGTAAAGTGAAAAGTCAAAATATCACTATTTGCAGATGATATGATAGTATACTTAAATGACTCCAAAAATTTCACCAGAGAACTCCTAAATCTGATAAACAATATCAACGATGTGGCTGGATATAAAATTAACTCACACGAATCAGTAGCCTTCCTCTTATCAAAGGATACACAGGTTAAGAAAGAAATTTAAGGAAATGTCACAAATAATAGAAAATATATTGTGTGACTCCAACACAGCAAGGGAAACATGTATATGAGAAGAACTTCAAGTCTTTGAAGAAAGAAATTGAAGAAGATTTCAGAGATGAAAAATCTTCAATACTCATGGCTTAGTAGGATAAATATTGTATAAATGCCCATATTGTCAAAAGCAATCTACACATTCAATGCAATCCCCATGAATGTTTAACTCAATTCTTCATGGTGCTAAAAAGAGACATGTGTAAATGCATTTGGAATAATAAAAATCCCAGGATAGTCTAAAGTATCCTCAACAATAAAAGAAGTTGTCAGGGAATCAACGTCCCTGACCTCAAGCTGTATTACGAGAAATAGTAATTAAATTCCATACAACATAATATTGGTACACAGACAGGCAGGTAGAGCAATCTAATAGAATTAAAGAACTAGGAATGATCCCACAAATCTATGGTCACTTGGTCTTAGACAAAGGAGCTATCCAGTGGACAAAAAAGATAGCATTTTCAACAATTAGTGCTGGTTCAAATGGCAGTTAGCAAGTAGAAGAACACACATCCAACCATTCTTATTGCCCAGTACAAAGCTCAAGTCCAAGAGGATCAAGGACCTCCACATAAACCAAATACACACAATCCAATAAAAGAAAACATGAGGAAGAGCCTCAAACGCATGGGCACTATAGAAACTTTCCTGAAAAGAACACCAATGGCTTATGCTCTAAGATCAAGAATCAAAAAATGGAAATCCATGAAATTGCAAATCTTCTGTAAGACAAGGGACACTTTCATTAGATAAAAATAGTAACCAGCAAATTGGGCAAAGAGTTTTAAAATCCTACAGCCCATAGAAAGATAATATTCACTATATACTAGGAACTCCAGAAGTTAGATTCCAGAAAATCAAATAACCCTTTTAAACAGTGGGGTAAAGAGCTAAACAACAAATTCTCTACTGAATAATATCCATTGGCCAAGAAGCACCAAAAGAATTGTTCAGAGCTAAGCAAAGAAGTCACAGCTGAGGAATGCCGAATGGCTGAGAAACACCTAAAGAAATGTTCAACATCATTAGTCATAAGGGAAATGCAAATCAAAACAACTCTGAGATTACACCTCACAGCAGTGAGAATGGCTAAGATCAAAAACTCAGGAAACAGCAAATGCTGACTAGCATGTGGAGAAAGAGGAACACTTCTCCATTGTTGGTGGGATTGCAGACAAGTACAACCATTTTGGAAATCAGTCTGGAGGTTTCTCAGAAAAGTGGACATTGAACTACCTGAGGACCCAGCTATACCTCTCTTGGGCATATACCCAAAAGATGCCCCAACATATTAAAAAGACACGTGCTCCAGTATGTTCATAGCAGCCTCATTTAAAATAGCCAGAAGCTGAAAAGAACCCAGATGCCCTTCAAGAGAGGAATGGATACAGAAAATGTGGCACATCTACACAATGGAATATTACTCAGCTATCAAAAACAATGATTTTATGAAATTCATAGGCAAATGGATGGAACTGGAAAATATCATCCTGAGTGAGGTAACCCAATCACAGAAAAACTCACATGGTATGCACTCATTGATAAGTAGCTATTAGCCCAAATGCTTGAATTATACTATATGCACAGAACACATGAAACTCAAGAAGGATGACCAAAATGTGAATGCTTCACTCCTTCTTTAAGAGGGGAACAAGAATACCCTTGGCAGGGAATAGGAAGTCAAAGATTAAAACAGAGGCAGAAGGAACACCAATTCAGAGACACAATACAGAGCCTGCCTCACATGTGGCCCATACATATACAGACGCCAAACTAGATAAGACGGATGAAGCAAAGAAGTGCAAGCTGACAGGAACCAGAATTAGATCTCTCCTTAAGAGACACAGCTAGTATATGGCAAATACGTAGGCGAATGCCAGCAGCAAATCACTAAACTGAGAATGGGACCCCCGTTGAAGGAATCAGGGAAAGGACTGAAAGAGCTTGAAGGGGCTTGAAACCCCTTATGAACAATAATGCCAACCAACCAGAACTTCCAGGGACTAAGCCACAACCCAAAGACTATGCATGGACTAACCTGGGCCCCAACCTCATAGGTTTCAATGAATAGCCTAGTAAGAGCACCAGTGGAAGGGGAAGCCCTTGGTCCTGCCAAGGCTGAACCCCCAGTGAACGTGATTGTTGGGGGGAGGGTGGTAATGGGGGAAGGATGGGGAGGGGAAGCTCATATAGAAGGGGAAGGGTTAGGGTGATGTTGGCCTGAAAATCGGGAAGGGGAATAACAATTGAAATGTAAATAAGAAATACTCTAGTAAATAAAGATGAAAAAAAGAAAAATAAAAGAAAAACTGTGACTGAACACTTCTGCTGCATCTGTAGTGGAGTTCTGACACATGTTCTCCTGAACAAAGATGCTCAACTGAGCCCTTACATCTATCCATAGAGATGGCAGCTTTTTCATAGGCTCAAATTTCATCTCAGTAAAAGGCACTGGTACATTGTGAAATATATACCCCGAGGGGAAACATGAATATGGACCATTCACTATCCACCAGCTTAGAAGCTCTGAGATCACAGCTCAATAAGAATTGACACTGATATGTGATCAGATGCTCTATCCTTCAGCAGCCTCCCAAAGATGTCTGGTACCCTGACCTATTCATGAGCAGAACACTATTTCTCACAAGGTAATCTCTCTAATCTGATGTCTTAGGTATTCCACACCCACTCACTCAGATCTTATTTTGTACCCTGAACTCATTTGTATAATGAACCCAGTCTCTTCCACTACCTCAGTGACCCCTGATTCACTGATAGTCTGAAATAAAGGTCTCTCTGTTCTCTCTATCTCTCTGTCTCTCTCCCTATCTCTCTATCTCTATCTCTCTTTCTCTCTTCCTGTACATCTTTGTATGCATATGCAGATGGGAATGTTTGCATGTGGAAACCAGAAAAATGTGCAGGTGTACTTCTGGGCGTGGCACCACCACCACCACCACTACTACTACTACTACAACTACTACTACTACTCTTACAGCTACTGCTACTGCTACTATTACTACTACTACTACTCATCATCATCATCATCATCATCATCATTATTATTATTATTATTATTATTATTATTATTGAACTATTTTTTAATTCAATATTTTCTGATTATGGTTTCCTTTCTTTTCCTCTCAAGTTCTCCCAACTCATTTAATTTCCAACCCAATACCTTTTTTTTTCTTCTTTCTTTCTGTTAATAAAAGAAAAATGCAAATTAAAAAAAAAAAAACAAACTAACAAACAAAAAAGGAAAGGAAACAAGTAAAGAAACACCTGCAGAGAGAATAATAAAAAAAAAAAAAAAACATAGAAAAACCCAAACGTGGATCCACAATATAAAATAAAAAGACAAATAAGACTTAAAACAAACAGGGTTGGGGATTTAACTCAGTGGTAGAGTGCTTGCCCAGGAAGCGCAAGGCCCTGGGTTCAGTCCCCAGCTCCGAAAAAAACAAAAACAAAAACAAACAAACAAACAAACAAAAATCTTCATTGGTGGCATTTTGTGTTTACCAGGTACTTCTGGGCATTGGGCCTTCTCTTACCATGGTTTATATACCTAGTAAGACTACCTTAGAGAAACTGTTTTGTTAGTGTGTTGTTGTAAATTGGACATAGTTTGTTGTTTGACTGGAAGTCATGTCTAATTCTCCATCTAAATGCTACCACCATGTTTGGCACAGGACTTAGGGAAGCTGTAACAGCCTCTGTGAGTTCATGTCTGTGTTGGTCATTCTACATCTGGAAGCTAGGTTTTCCATTCAATCTTGGTTCTTACAATGTTTTCAATTCCTCCTCCACATTACTCCCTGAGCCCTGAGATGAGTTTCATGAAGATATACCATTTAGGTCATGTATTGAGGCTCTCTTTGCATATTGACAAGATATAACTTTCCTAATTAGTTCCAATCTAATGTAGAAAGTAGCTTCTCTGATGGTGGCTAAGTGAGATGGTGATCTGTAGGTATAGCAGAATGTCATTAAGAGTTATGTTGTTTCCATGTTCGGTAACAGAAGATACATGGTTTTACCCTTGGTCTATGGTATATCCAGTCTCATCTTCTTGGCATGGGTGTCAGACATGTGTTTGATCACATGGAGTGGACCTCAAATCCAATCAAGCAGTAGTTGGATGCACCCACAACATTTATAAAAATAATTGTACTAGCATATGATTCAGACAGGTCATATTAGATCAAAGACTTGTATGTAGGTTGGTAAGCAATCACCTTTTCTTGAGACCGGATCTTTCACTGATCTGGAACTAACCAAGAAGACTAAGGTGGATATTAAACCAGCCCCTGGGTTACGTACTGCCTCTTCCTCTCCATCAGTGGGATGATAAGCCCATGTAGCCACACCCAACATTTTTACATGAGTTCTGGTGAAATAACTAAGTTCCTCATATTTTTTTTTTATTTACTCTAAAACAATTTCCTCTTTCTTCATCTTTATTAACTTGGAGTGAGTAGACCAAACGTGACTATAGAGAGCAACATGGGTTGCACCAGCATCTGGCTCTCCATGTTTCTTGACAATGGACACAATTTGGCCATATGCAGCACCCTGTTGACATTGTGCCATCTCTGCCATGATAGGATGTGCCCTCAAACTGTGAGTCAAAATAAAATTTCCTTCCTTAACTTGCTTTTGTAACTAACATAGTCTTCACTGCCAGGGAATATCCATCACTCTTCAAAAATCCTGCTTTTCCAACACACCTTTCATCCAAGCCTTTGTCACTGATATTTATCCTACAGTGAGGTTTCAATTGCAGCCATCTGAGAAAAGCTAGCTATATTTGCATATTAATGTCCAACATACATTATCTTCTCTTGACCTGAACACTTGTTGACTTCTTCTGATAATAACATGTCACAGTGAGTTTGAAATGATTGGTTGCTTCTCAGATAACAGCACCTAGAACTGCATTAGCAGGGAAGAATACGTTTCCAATCAGGTCTGGATTCTTTCCTCTTTCTTCTATTTTCTTTCTTTCTTTTTCTTTCTTCTTTCTTTCCTTTCTTTCTTTTTTCTTTCTTTCTTTCTTTCTTTCTTTCTTTCTCTCTTTCTTCCTTTCTTTTTTTTTTTTTTTTTTTTCTTTCTTAATTTACGGAACTGTTTGTTAATCACCCCTTTCATTTTGAGCAGAAGAAAACAGTAGCAAGACTTTAGGTTTGCGTTTTATTTTCTTATTTGGAGGCTAACTGATAATTCTACTCTAAAGCCATTTCCATCTACTTCAGCTGAGCGGCTCAGACTTAGCTAATTAAACTCACAAAATGAGGAAATACATAAAAGCCCATTGCTTAAGTAAGGGTACATGTGAGTCTGCATACTAGGTGAGCCTCATGTTCCTCACAAGGTTAATCCCAGACTACCAATTAACATGTCAGCATATGCCTGGGTAGTAAATGAGACAGCTGCATGGTGAAATCCATGGGCAAAAGTCTGTTACTTGGAACATGGTACCTCATGACTTGCTTTTCCATGTGAGACATTTCCCTCTACTGCCTCCTCCTTCCTCTCTCTCCGTCAATGGAAAATAATATACCAAATATCAAATACCATATGAAGCTTAAGAGGAAGGAAGACCAAAATGTGGATGCTTCAGTCTTTCTTAGAAGGGGGCCAACATACTCACGAGAAGAAATACAGGAGGAGTGATTGCAGCAGAGACTGAAGGAAAGGCCATCCAGAGACTTCCCCACCTCGGGATCCATCCCAAATGCAGCCACCAAGCCCAATCATTATTTCTGAGGCAAAATAGGCTTGTTGACAGGAGCCTGATATGGATGTCTCCTGAGAGGCTCAGCCCAATCCTTACTGATACAGATGAGGATGCTGGCAGCTAACCATCAGACTGAGCATGGATACCCCAGTGGAGGAGTTAGAGAAAGGACAGACAGAACATACGGGGTTGACAACCCCATAGAAAGAACAACAATATCAACCAACCAGACCAGACAAAGCTCCCAGAGACTAAACCACCAACCAAAGAGAACAAATGGAGGGACCCATGGCTACAGCTGCATATGTAGCTGAAGATTATCTGGCATCAATTTGAGGTGAAGCCCTTGGTGCTCTGAAAGCTTGTTTCTGCAGTGTAGGGGAATGCCAGGGTGCTGAGGTTGGAATGGGTGGTTAAGAGTTGGTGCATCTTCATAGAAGCAGGGAGAGGGGAGAAGGGAAATGGGAGATGGGGAAAAAGGGATAATATTTGAAAGGTAAATCCATAAGATGTCCAATAAACAAGAAAAATATGAAATTAAATTTAAAAATAAGAAAAATTAATTACTGGGTAGGGGATGGGAAGCTCACCTATATGGTTCAGGCTATGCAGCATCTGACAAATGTGGGGGCAAGATTACCTTGTGTGGCCACAGTGGGAAAGGAAGCACGTAGCCTTGCAGAGATATGAAGTGTTAAGTCAAGGGGATACACAGCATCCCCACACCCATTTAGAGTAGTACCCAAGAGATAGAGAAAGGATGGTGGGAAGGGCTTACCAGGAGAAGCATAGTATGTGGGATGTAAAGTGAATGAGAAAAAATTCAAAATACCTGAGAAAAATAAAATCTTTTAAATAAAAATAAGAAATCTTTAGGGTTGTGATTTTCCATTTGCTTATATGACTTTGTAATTCATGCTAGTCTTCTCCATGAGCACCATAGTATCCCTTGGGAAAGAGTTTTCCATTTGAGGTTTATTTTTGTCTTTGTCTGTTCTGTTTCCAGAATCTAAGACACAGTGTATGGCACACCACGATACTCAACTAATATCTTTGAGAAACTATATAGATGAAAAAATATTTTTCTCATGTTACGTTTACAAGAACCCAAAATGTGCAGAAAGATTCAGTTATTCTCATTTTTGAACTACAAGAAAACTATTACATAGCTTTTCCTAGGAGACACGAAGACATGTCTATTCACCCTATACAGGGCACCAACAATTGTCAAAAAAAGGAAGAAAGAAAGAAAGAAAGAAAGAAAGAAAGAAAGAAAGAAAGAGAGAGAGAGAGAGGGAGGGAGGGAGGGAGGGAGGGAGGGAGGAAGGAAGGAAGGAAGGAAGAAAGAAAGAAAGAAAGAAAGAAAGAAAGAAAGAAAGAAAGAGAAAGAGAGAAAAGAAAAAGAAAGAGAGAAAAAAATCTATCTGAATCTCACTGAGCAGTCCCATGTGTTTGATTAGAATGCTATAACACTTCCTAGTAGGCCATTACTCATAACACCATGCATTACTCAAAGGCAGCTGCATGACCCAGAAGCCTATTCTGGAATGGGAAGAACTCATGAAAGCTACTTTGTGGAGATCCTTGTGTGACTTTCTGGCAGCTCAGCCAGTCACAGAGACTTTTCTTCACAGAACTTGTGGTATAACATTGCCAACAACCCTTTCAAATTCTGTAAGTTTAAGGAGCTTTCTGAATTTTATGAGGTTTTCTTTCTTTCCTTCCTTCCCTCTTTATTTTTCTTCTTGAATTAAAGCATTTCTCTTCCCTGTAGAAGGCAGTGCTTCCACTGGGATATAAAAAATAAATGCAAGCATGTATGCACCAACAAATATGATTTTATCCATCAGTTATGACTGTAGATATGCACAAACACATTTAATAAAATAGCTATAAATGTTTGTTTATAATCTTAAAGTATTGTTTATAATAATAAAGATGAAGATGAAGCACATAGCGTATTCATCAGAGATATGAGGTAGAAAAAATCATTGTCAGTCCATAGAGTTGGAAGTCAATATTCAAGAGAGAAAACATTGCTGATATTTGTGCATATTCAGAAAGATCCCTACATAGAAAAAGGTTAATACAAAATCAACTCAAAGAAGGATCCACAAACTGATGTGAAGCAAAGGGTAAAGGATTGACCCAGGAAATTTCAGGGACTAAGCACATGTTCAGTTGTTCCTCTAACCACCTATGTGACAGGCATTGGGAAAACTGCCAATGAAGGTCAAAATCTAACATGTTTGAATAGCCTCTCTTGGCTGGGTGAAATATTAAAGAATCTTTCATTTATGGGGCTTCTCCCTCTCTGAACGTGTCTGGAGATTTCTCACCTCCAACATACTCCTCAAATGAGGAATGCCAGGTAGCCTCAATTAGATTACAGGATCAATTTCCTTTCTCCTAATAAAATCTGTTTAGATAGCACTTGGGATTCCCAAAATCCTTCCCTAAGCTAATGGTACATTTTGGTTCCCTGATCTCTTAGCCAATGACATTTGCCTGTCCTAGATGTTCCTACACTCAGTTCACAACTTTATAAGTCTTGAATCAACTTGAGTAAAGTTGATCTGCTTCCTGATAGCTAGTTCTAGCATAATCATTCTTCATATCTGTACCACCAGTGCTTTGCCTCTGCTCCCATTGGTCTTGTGGACTGTACCTGCTAAAAATCCATGAGTATAGGGCAATACACAGCATGTGACTGTTCTCATGAACTGACACAGACTCTTACATTGCATAAGAAATTACTTGACACATAAGTAGTAAATAAGTAGTCATGGAAATGGGCTAGAGTAGAAGCTCTATACTTTTAACTTTTATCCTTGTGAAAATTTCAATTTTAATATGATTGTGCAATATATTTTTACTATAACAAGGTAGTTATTTTCAAAACTAATTTGTATAAAATTTATCCCATAATAAATTTATTAGCACAATGGTAGAGAGTCATATTATTTGTTATAAACTTTCCTTCTCAATTATCTTGAGGTTCATCAATTCTTACTGAACCTGAAAAACCTGGCTCACACAGTCTTTACCAATTTTCCACACTACAAGTGAATTTTCATTAAAAGAGTTTCTGGCAGTCATTAAAGTTTTCACAACCAAAAAGAGACCAGGTCCAGACAGGTTTAGTGCATAATTCTATCAGACATTCATAGAAAACCTCATACCAATACTATCCAAACTATTCCACAAAATTGAAACAGATGGAGGACTACCGAATTCCTTCTATGAAGCCACAATTACTCTTATACCTAAACCACACAAAGACCCAACAAAGAAAGAGAACTTCAGACCAATTTCCCTTATGAATATCGACACAAAAATGCTCAATAAAATTCTGGAAAACCGAATCCAAAAGCACATCAAAACAATCATCCACCATGATCAAGTAGGCTTCATCCCAGGCATGCAGGGATGGTTTAATATACGGAAAACCATCAACGTGATCCATTATATAAACAAACTGAAAGAACAAAACAACATGATCAAAATGGACAAAACTCAACATCCTTTCATGATAAAAGTCCTGGAAAGAACAGGAATTCAAGGTCCAAATCTAAACACAGTATAAGCCATATACAGCAAACGAGTTGCTAACATTAAACTAAATGGAGAGAAACTTGAAGCAATCCCACTAAAATCAGGGACTATACAAGGCTGCCCACTCTCTACTTACTTATTCAATATAGTTCTTGAAGTTCTAGCCAGAGCAATCAGACAACAAAAGGAGATCAAGGGGATACAGATTGGAAAAGAAGAAGTCAAAATATCACTATTTGCAGATGATATGATAGTATATTTAAGTGATCCCAAAAGTACAACCAGAGAACTACGAAAGCTGATAAACAACTTCAGCAAAGTGGCTGGGTATAAAATTAACTCAAATAAATCAGCAGCCTCCCTCTACACAAAAGAGAAACAAGCCGAGAAAGAAATTACAGAAACGACACCCTTCATAATAGTCCCACACAATATAAAGTACCCCGGTGTATCTTTAGCAAAGCAAGTAAAAGATCTGTACAATAAGAACTTCAAGACTCTGAATAAAGAAATTGAAGAAGACCTCAGAAGATGGAAAGATCTCCCATACTCATGGATGGGCAGGATTAATATAGTAAAAGTGGCCATTTTACCAAAAGCGATCTACAGATTCAATGCAATCCCCATCAAAATACCAATCCAATTCTTCAAAGAGTTAGACAGAATAATTTGCAAATTCATCTGGAATAACAAAAAACCCAGGATAGCTAAAACTATTCTCAACAATAAAAAGACTTCAGGGGGAATCACAATCCCTGAACTCAAGTAGTATTACAGAGCAATAGTGATAAAAACTGCATGGTATTAGTACAGAGACAGACAGATAGACCAATGGAACAGAATTGAAGACCCAGAAATGAACCCACACACCTATGGGCACTTGATTTTTTGACAAAGGAGCCAAAACCATCCAATGGAAAAAAGATAGCATTTTCAGCAAATGGTGCTGGTTCAACTGGAGGTCAACATGTAGAAGAATGCAAATCGATCCATGCTCATCACCCTGTACAATGCTTAAGTCCAAGTGGATCAAGGACCTCCACATCAAACCAGATACAATCAAACTAATATAAGAAAAACTAGGGCAGCATCTTGAACACATGGGCACTGGAAAACATTTCCTAAACAAAACACCAATGACTTATGTTCTAAGATCAAAAACAGACAAATGGGATCTCATAAAACTACAAAGCTTCTGTAAGGCAAAGGACACAGTGGTTAGGACAAAATGGCAACCAACAGATTGGGAAAAGATCTTTATCAATCCTAAAACAAATAGAGGGCTAATACCCAAAATATACAAAAGAACTCAAAGGGTTAGATCGGGGAGACAAATAACCCTATTAAAAAATGGGGTTCAGAGCTAAACAAAGAATTCACAGCTGAGGAATGCCGAATGGCTGAGAAACACCTAAAGAAATGTTCAACATCTTTAGTCATCAGGAAATGCAAATCAAAACAACCCTGAGATTTCACCTCACAGCAGTGAGAATGGCTAAGAGCAAAAACTCAGGTGACAGCAAATGCTGGCGAGGATGTGGAGAAAGAGGAACACTCCTCCATTGTTGGTGGGATTGCAGACTGGTACAACCATTCTGGAAATCAGTCTGGAGGTTCCTCAGAAAATTGGACATTAAACTGCCTGAGGATCCAGCTATACCTCTCTTGGGCATATACCCAAAAGATGCCCCAACATATAAAAAAGACACGTGCTCCACTATGTTCATAGCAGCCTTATTTATAATAGCCAGAAGCTGGAAAGAACCCAGATGCCCTTCAACAGAGGAATGGATACAGAAAATGTGGTACATCTACACAATGGAATATTACTCAGCTATCAAAAACAACGACTTTATGAAATTTGTAGGCAAATGGTTGGAACTGGAAAATATCATCCTGAGTGAGCTAACCCAATCACAGAAAGACATACATCGTATGCACTCATTGATAAGTGGCTATTAGCCCAAATGCCTGAATTACCCTAGATGCCTAGAACAAATGAAACTCAAGAAGGATGATCAAAATGTGAATGCTTCACTCCTTCTTTAAAAGGGGAACAAGAATACCCTTGGCAGGGAAGAGAGAGGCAAAGATTAAAACAGAGACTGAAGGAACACCTATTCAGCGCTTGCCCCACATGTGGCCCATATATATACAGCCACCCAATTAGACAAGATGGATGAAGCAAAGAAGTGTAGAAGTGTAGATCGCTCCTGAGAGACACAGCCAGAATACAGCTAATACAGAGGCGAATGCCAGCAGCAACCACTGAACTGAGAATAGGGACCCCATTGAAGGAATCAGAGAAAGAACTGGAAGAGCTTGAAGGGGCTCGAGACCCCATATGTACAACAATGCCAAGCAACCAGAGCTTCCAGGGACTAAGCCACTACCTAAAGACTATACATGGACTGACCCTGGACTCTGACCTCATAGGTAGCAATGAATATCCTAGTAAGAGCACCAGTGGAAGGGGAAGCCCTGGGTCCTGCTAAGACTGAACCCCCAGTGAACTAGACTGTTGGGGGGAGGGGCGGCAATGGGGGGGGTGGGAGGGAACACCCAGAAGGAAGGGGGAGGGGGAGGGGGGATGTTGCCGAAACCGGAAAGGGAATAACACTTTCAAAGGTATATAAGAAATATTCAAGTTAATAAAAAAAAAAAAAAAAAGAAAAAAAAAAGGAAAAAAATGGGGTTCAGAGCTAAACAAAGAATTCAGATCTGAGTAATGGTGAATGGCTGAGAAACACCTAAGGAAATGTTCAACAACTTTAGTCATAAGGGAAATGCAAATCAAAACAACCCTGAGATTTTACCTCACACCAGTGAGAATGGCTAAGATCAAAAACTCAGGTGACAGCAGATGCTGGCGAGGATGCGGAGAAAGAGAAACACTCCTCCATTGTTGGTGGGATTGCAGACTGGTACAACCATTCTGGAAATCAGTCTGGAGTTTCCTCAGAAAATTAGACATTGAACTGCCTGAGGATCCAGCTATACCTCTCTTGGGCATATACCCAAAAGATGCCCCAACATATAAAAAAGACACATGCTCCACTATGTACATAGCAGCCTTATTTATAATAGCCAGAAGCTGGAAAGAACCCAGATGCCCTTCAACAGAGGAATGGATACAGAAAATGTGGTACATCTACACAATGGAATATTACTCAGCTATCAAAAACAATGCCTTTATGAAATTCGTAGGCAAATGGTTGGAACTGGGAAATATCATCCTGAGTGAGGTAACACAATCACAGAAAAACACACATGGTATGCACTCATTGATAAGTGGCTATTAGCCCAAATGCTTGAATTACCCTAGATGCCTAGAACAAATGAAACTCAAGAAGGATGATCAAAATGTGAATGCTTCACTCCTTCTTTAAAAGGGGAACAAGAATACCCTTGGCAGGGAATAGAGAGGCAAAGATTAAAACAGACACAGAAGGAACACCCATTCAGAGCCTGCCCCACATGTGGCCCATGCATATACAGCCATCCAATTAGACAAGATGGATGAAGCAAAGAAGTGCAGGCCGACAGGAGCCGGATGTAGATCTCTCCCGAGAGACACAGCCAGAATACAGCAAACACAGAGGCGTATGCCAGCAGCAAACCACTGAATTGAGAATAGGACCCCCGTTGAAGGAATCAGAGAAAGAACTGGAAGAGCTTGAAGGGGCTCGAGATCCCATATGTACAACAATGCCAAGCAACCAGAGCTTCCAGGGACTAAGCCACTACCTAAAGATTATACATGGACTGACCCTGGACTCTGATCTCATAGGTAGCAATGAATATCCTAGTAAGAGCACCAGTGGAAGGGGAAGCCCTGGGTCCTGCTAAGACTGAACCCCCAGTCAACTAGATTTTTGGGGGGAGGGCGGCAAGGGGGGGAGGATGGGGAGGGGAACACCCATAATGAAGGGGAGGGGAAGGATTAGGGGGTTGTTTGCCTGGAAACTGGGAAAGGGTATAACACTCGAAATGTAAATAAGAAACACTCAAGTTAATAAAAAAAAAGAAAAAAAAGAAAGAAAGAAAGAAAAGAAAAAAATGAATAAAAAAAGTAATTAAAAAAAAAAAGAATTTCTGTGGATTGGGGATTTAGCTCAGCGGTAGAGCGCTTGCCTAGTGAGCTCAAAGCTCTGTGTTCAATCCCCAGCTCTGAAAAAAAAAAGAAAAAAAAAAAAAGAGTTTCTCTTTACGGAAGTGTTTTTTGGTCTGTCAATACAGCTTAGTTAGTTGTTTCTTATACAAGCATGAATATCTAAGTTTAATCCACAGAATAAAGTGGAAAAATTTAGGCAATGGGCTTCTGAGCAAGCTTAGTAAGCAAGAGCACTAGCTGGCCTTGCAGAGGATTAGGGTTCATTTTCCAATGTATACAAAGCAGCTAACGACTTCCTGTTAATCCAGTTTTTGGAAGTATGACATCCTATTCAACTTTATGTGGTTTACAGCATACATACAATATACATAATCTCACAAATGGACACACACACACACTAACACACACAAATAATATTAATATTAATAATAATAGTAGTAATGATAAAGCTGAATATTGGGGCATACTGTTACAGTGTAAGCACTGGAGAAGATAAGACAAACATATCTCTGGAGCTCACTGGCCAGCCTCTCTAGCCACATGAGCAAAGTTCGGTCCATTAAAAATGCCCATCACAAAAGATAAGGAAATCTTACTACAACAGCACCACCACCCCCACCCCACCCCACCCCCCGCACACACACATATATAAACACACTTAACAGTCTGCCAGCTACAAAGTTGAGTAGTCCTCTAAGGTTGAAGTAAGGATGATTATAGGAAAAATAGAAAAAATACACAAGAGACAGATAATCCCTGCAGTAGATACTGCAAGCAGTATGTGTATTTCTCACAGCCTTTTTATTCTAGAGTGGGAAGCAAAGCGAGAACCCAACAGAAACAATTTGCTAAAATATACACATAAGACATTTCTTCTCACCCAAAAACCTCCATGTTCTTGCCAACAAGGTCAATAAAATGTTCAGCCCCTCACCTTAAGCCTCTATTGTACCTCCTTTTAGTTCCATGCCTCAGCATGCCAGGAAATCTGCCAACAGACCCTGACTTGACATGACTCTGCCTGGCAGATAGACTTTTCCTCTGCTTCAGAGAAGGAAAGCACAATTCCCAACAGTCTCATGTGGACACACACACATGAACATATGCATGAATGCACAAACATACACATACACACGCACACACACACACACACACACTTGTTTAGAGAAACACAGATTTTCATAAAGCAAAAACCCTCTAAATGGAAGCAAATTATCTAGTATAGTAAATAGCATTGATCTCTGTATATCCATACAAAGGCTGACCTCCTCGTAAACCATAAAACTCTCTTGTTGAGGTTGCACAACCAGAAGGAGAACCTATAAGGAAACAGTGTGTATCCACATCTCAATGGAGCTGATGCTGCCCCACACCTCTCCTCAGTGGATCAGATGTATTTTCTGGTTGAATTGCTAAAAGGTAATTATTTCAGCAATAAATACAGACCCAAAGTATGACAATCTCTCTCCATAACCATATGGAATATATCAACACTCTGTTTGGGGGAATAAAGAATATATAACAACATCCCATGATGTAGTAGAGCTTGATTCTGTGCACCCATAAATAATAAATCCACCCTAGATGCTATCATAAGTGAGCTGTGATGTATATTCCCTTCCTCTAGCTCTGTGGCTATCCTATGTCTTGTGCACCAACACATAACAGGAGAACAGACATAGCAAAGTGTCTTCATTCAGAATCTTTCTCTGTATGCCTTTCAAGTTTTATATACTCCTTGTGAGGAAATTGTGCACTCAGGCCTAATTAGCATAACTTCAAAAGTATGATTCCATATCCTTCTCCCTTCTGCATTCAGCCATGTTACCTGTCTGGGTATTTCTATGCATCATTGAAGCAGATAACTGTGAACCTAATTATATCACCAGTTCAAGCAAGACATGTCCTAAAACTCAAAACCACAACTTCATCACAAAGAAGAGATGATTGTATGAACAAAATGCAGCTGCATGGAGAGATTCTGAATCTTCCTGTTAGAGTAGCCACACTTATAGTAGTCGATGGAGCAAAGCTGTCTTGTAGTGATTTCCTCTGATGCTTGGTAAGATGTAGTAAGTTGTAAAGAAATGTCCGTTAAAAGTCAGGAAATAAATAACTCAGGAAGTCAAAAACTCAGAAGTCTCAGGAAGTCTCTGAAACTGAACAGAAACACCAGATCCTCCCATCATATGTTAACAGTAAGGACAGCTAAAGAAACAGAGCCAGCCATGCTGCCTAGAAGAGACACACACTAGTGAAGTTGCTTAAAAGGCTCTAGGTCCTTCTGAGTTAAGCAGAGTCATCTAGGTTTGTAGCCATCCAGGCTAGATTGAGCTGCTTTTGAATCATTCCTGCTCCTGAAGATAACCTCATTCAAAAAAAAAAAAAACCAATAAATTTATCCAATAAATTCTTCAGGTTGTTTTCTGGTGCTATTGTTACTTTGGTTTCCTATCCAAGGTAACTAGAACATTTGTTCATAACATAAGAAACATATAAAACAAAGCCCAGTTTGGTCAGTCATTCCTCCTCCAGGGGACTGTTTTCACAGTGCCCCTGGCAGGTGGCAGAGGAGTATATAGATAGCCTTTCCATCCAGGTCCTGCACAGCATCCAGGTTCACACCACTTAAGGTGTGAGATGCTCACCAAAGTTTCTTGGTACTTTCTTTGAAATATTCTATTCGAGAACTGCAAAATGGCTTGACAAAGCACCTGATGTTGAAATAAAAAAACAATTTCTGCTGCACGGTGGAGACTTTGCTTTGCCTTTCCTTTTCTTAGTTCATTCTCTTGACAGCATGTTTTCACAGAAATATATTTTCTCTTGCCCTAAGGGAAAATATACACTTTACATGTATAAATAAATGAAAGATATGTTAACCCAACAATAAAGTACGATTGGATAGGCCACCTAATATTGATGGCCTCTAGTGTCCTTTCAAAAGTGCGCTTTAAATGGAAAAAAAATGTATTATTTGCTAGTATATATCTTTTTGCTTAAAATTGCAATATCACCTATAAAAATTCCCTCTGGAGATTCCTTAGCCCTTACAACTCTTTCCACATAGGAAAGTAGCTAGTAGCCAGGTAGAGTATGGCTAGTGTGGTGGTATATACTGGTGATCTCAGTGTCAGCAAGGTGGAGAGTGTTCAATTTACAATGTAAGCTTGGACAGCCTGCCTAGCTCAAGGATTCTGACCAATTAATACCTTGTCTCAAAACCAAGATATATGTCTTCTGATAAACAGCCTCCAAGTTGGTCTCTAGCCTCTCCATGAACAAAAAAAAAAAAAAAAAATCACGTGATGTGAACATTTGCATATGCAGACAGAAAGATGCACTCGTGTGCACACGCACACACACACACAATTCCCTCTGAACAATTGCAGCTGAAAAATTAGGGGCATCCACTTAAGAGAACCCTTGAACAAATCAACCACTAATTAATGCCAATCATGGTATCTGCTTACCTCTTTATCTCAGAAATGTGGGCTTGGTCATCAAAAAGCCATAAGAGAGAAACAAGAACAAAAGTGGATTCAACTCTTTCCCATGCTTCGTAATAGCTATGCACCTGAAGTTCAATAAATGTCCCGAGAAGATGTTTCTTCACCTATCCACTGGAATTTGATGAAGAAGCCCACTAAGTTTGTGTATAGTTTGTCACCTAAGGGTCCCTGTGCTAGACCTCATCTCCACTATGGTGATGCTGAGAAGTGACTATTTTTTATAATTGCTGCTTAATGGAAGTTATATAGGACACTAAAACATCTGCTCTCAAAAGGGTATGAAGTAGCTGCCACAGCATGACTGAGATGTCTAAAGCATGAGTTGTTACAAGTCTAGCTTCTGATTGTGCTCTGGACACCATTTGTTGTTGTCACGACTTCCAAATAAACACAAAGCATCTTATCACAAGCTCCTCATTACAACCAGCTAATATTGAAACTATACTTTCTTTAAAATTTCTTTTAACGTAACCACAGCAGCTGCCACTGAAAACTAAACGACCACAGACATCAATTGACACCCATCAGCAGCCCTTGATTAACAAGCTGCAAAGATTTCCTGCCTCCAACTAGAAATTGGTGCTTATTTGCCATCCCAGGATGTGGGCTGTAATCTTAAATATTTCTAGAAACTGTAAACAATTCACGATAAATAATCAGAGCAATTAAGAAACTGTGAATAGAATGGGGATGGAGGCATTTCAGCCTTTGGGGTTCAAATCTCCATGAAATCTCCAAAGCAACAGACTTTTAAAATTTAATCACTTCACAAGTGCAAAGCATGTTAAATCCAAGCTGTAAATGAGCTCAGACTTAAACTTTGTGTGCACAGTGTAAATCTTTCTATATATATATATATATATATATATATATATATATATATATATATATATACACTGATACTGTCTCTGAGAATGGCTGTACTTTGGTTTCAACCACAACTCCATAGGCATCTTCCACCTACTAGCCTCCTTTGGAAGAACAGTTAAAAGAAAGACAGCTTAGAGATATGCCTTCCAGTACACATTCGTATTACATTCATCCAGGGCCAGACTCTTGAACTGCTTCAAGTCAGACTCTGAATGTTATAGCCATAGCTTAATGTCAGAGGATCCGTAGGAATTTTAGTTCAATTACTCAGCCTCTGTGGGCCAAGTAGAGAAACAGTTGATAGTGAAAGCAGGAAAATAGGAGTTATTCAATGCAGCCTCATATAGAGGATGAACAAAGAGATCCAGTGACTTCCTCCCCATGACCATATTTTGAGTACTGACAGGATGTTCCATTTTAAACAGGAGAAGTTGTGTGAATAAGCAGTTCTGGTCTATGTGTAGTCAAGCTGATAATTACCCCATCATTGTCCTTGCTTCAGCCTTTCCTGCAAGATGGTCCATCAAACTGTACAAATTATGCAAAATCTCTTTTTGGAAGATGAACACACACACACACACAGAGACACACACACACACCCACACACACACACAGACACACACACACACACACACACAAACTTTGGTAGCACCAGGTTCTAGATTTTTTTCTTCTCCCAGAATGAGACTATAAGACTTAAGGAGAATTTTCAATTCCTTGGCATCCTTTTTTTTTTTTTCATAGTAAGATAATTAAAAGGAACATTACAGGAGTATCTTGAAGGAATCTTTCTTTCTCTCAGGATGGTTATGTACAAGGCAGAGAAAACCAGGAGGATCCATGGGGAAAACAGAATGTCTGATTTCAATCCTAGTAACTATTATGCAGGCTTCTTTTGTGTGGACAAGGAACCCTATTCTGAGACTGCTCAGAATCTATAGTGGCCTAGACTAAGTAGGTAGCCTTCAAAGTCTTCTTTCTGTTTACACTACACAAGCCCAGCCAGCACTTTAGTGGAACTCATCTCTTTCTGTTGGAAAGTTAGTTCACAAAGATTACTCAACTATGTGCTACCCTACCACACAACACACAAGGTGTACACAATATAATTCAGTCCATGCTACAGTCAGGCTCAAGTTAATTTTAACTGTATCTGCTCATTACAAAAGCAAGAAGAACCACTAAACTACAGCTGAGTTACTGACTTTTATTTTTCCAAAAGAATTTTGTTTTTGTTTGTTTTGTTTTGTTTTGTTCTTTGGACAGTGTTACTCTGGGCCAAATTTGTAGTGATTTCTCATACCATCTGAGAACGATAGTTTTGTAGTTAATGTTCTCATTGTTTTGACTAAATGCTTCAGAAAAGCAATTTGCAAAACTAAGAATTTATTTTAGCTCACAATTTGAGTGTCCAGGCCATCATGGCATTGAAGCCATGCTGGGAAGACTGGAAGCATCTGGTTACATTATATCCAAGCAAAGAATCAGAAGTCAAAATGTTGATGCTACTCTTCTTGCTTTCTCAGAAAATAGTGCTGCCTCCTATTGCACTTATGGCAGGTTAGAAACCCCCTCACAGATGTATCCAGAGGATTATCTCCTAAATGATCCTAGATCCTGAGAAACTGACAGAATTAATGATCACACCCAGTATCAATCGTGGGTATCAACTTCACTTCCCCAGCTTTTACCTAAGTGTAAGTCTGTGACACCTATATTTTACCTTCTTTGTATCTATGTATTTACAATACATATGATGTAAAGGAGGAGAACGAAGTGAGGAGAATTGAAGAGATGGATGGAAAGATGGAGGGAGAGGGAGGAAGGAAAGAAGATGTGAAAAACAGAAAGCACATAATGGGAAGCTTCATGAAGAGAAATCTGAAATCTTTGCTACATACCAGTCATTCCAATCAGAAGCTGTGCAATCCCAACATTCTCCTGTCTCAGAAAAAAATATCTTATATATGTTGAGCAGTCTAAGAGTCACTTCCTGGGATGATTTGCAAACATCAGTGATTCCTAATTAAAATGAAGTCACACAATTCAGAGAAGTTGGATAAAAACTAGGGCCTCACTCAGAAAGTACTCACAAGAGATCAGTTAATGAAGAAAATGAAAGCCTATGAATATGAATAGGTCATGCCTACTGACTGTATAATTATTATTCCACACCTTCAGAACAGGGACTGCAGAATAGAGCCAAATGCTGTGCAGAATAATTTAATGACACCAGGACCAAGATCATCCTTGGATTCTTTCTTCTTGAAGATTAACCCACCCAAACACCAACCCTGTTGGATTCCCTGAGAAGACAAGCATTCTGAGCAGCTCACGTCTTCTTAAAATTTAGAACACTTCATAAATGGTAGTTAATGGCCCATTCCAAGGAGAATCTCTGCATACTTAATGTCTGCAGGTAGCATTTAATAATGTGTCTGTTCCTAGTTATATACAGGGGCTCTGTGACCAGGAACTTGCCATGTAGCTAAAAAATATAGGGATATTATTTATTTGTTTGTTTATTTATTTATTTATTTATTTATTTATTTATTTATTTATTTTGGGATTTCTGTGAACCTACTGCATGGTGAAGATTACATCCCCATCTATTCTAATCACATGACTTAAAATCTGATTTCAAAGCAGTACTTGTTGTCAAAAACATCTAGTATAAGAGAGACTTCTAAAGTAATACACCATGGATGGTACTTTTCATGTTAGTATGATGAAGTACCTGGAAGGCATCGTAATGAAGGAAGGGCTTATTTACACTTACATTTTGAGTGTAGACACAATCACAGTGAGGTAGGAATGGGGCAGGAGTAGGATACAGCTAAGCAGACTTCCTGTACACTCAGGAACCAGACAAAGATGAACATTGGTGACGATCACTTTCTTTTATGAGTACAGAACCCAACGTAATCCATGGGATGGTGGTTTCTACTTCTACTGTAGTTTCTTCTCACCCTCAATCTAGAAACGCCCACAGGCAATCCCAAAGATTTGTTTCCATGGTGATTCTAGATCCTGTTTAGTTGACCATCAAGATTAACCCACATAGACAGCAATCTTGGTGGATCCCCTAGGAAGATAAGCATTCTGCACAGCTCACATCTCTTGATTGTAGTGAATTCTGTAATAGAAAACAAGATGCACTCACCTGGGATGGTATCCAAAGGACAATGCCTTTTTTCAAGGAAAGCATAATCTAAGTAAAGAGGGGAAGTTGTTACCCTCAGCCCCTTTTACTTCTGGAATAACTGAAGCAAAATGTCTCAGGACTTTACTAGTGACAAAATCAATTATAGAATTCAGGCCTGAGCTTATGTAAGCTATGGGTAAAACTCCTAGTACCATTCTGACATAAATGATACATCACTGCTTATATGTCTCTAATAGTCAATGACTTCTAGTTTAACATTCTTTGTGCCTGGAGGCTATTTTTGCCACAAATAAATGGAGAATAATGAAGGTTAAGTCGCTACACAATGTGTAGATGTATCAAAAGATAACATGCTGCTTCATGCATATAATTATGAGCAATTCCCTAACAATAACAAATGAAATGTGTAAGGCCCTTGGCCCCTTCTGATATCTGACCTCTCTGTATGGATGACTGCAAATGCAAAGCAGTGTGGGGACTAAGGCAACAGAATCAGGCCTACTGTGATTATTTGGAAAGATCCAGGAGCTGGGGTTCTGTAAACAACTGGGCTCTGCAGTTGTTAAATGAGACTGGGATTACTGAAGGAGAGAACACTACAGAGGGGTTGTAAGATTCCAAGCATTTTTGAAGAGTCTCATAGATCTATAAGCTCTGAAAGCAGATCCTGGGTGGAAGAAAAGATGCTAGAGAGGTCAACAGTCAATTTTCTACTCCACTTTGACCTGAAGCAGGCACTTTAGTATATTTCACCTTATTGATACTTAAAAAGATCAAATATCCCTGAGCTGAAGCATTTCAAGCCAGAAACAAGATGGTAAATTGAATCATGGCAAGTAAGAGATGTCATTGGAAATAAGCCTACTCAGTTCGATGAATCATAGCTAGACATTGCTTTATGGAAAGGACTGTCCAAATTATGAAGATGTTTCCTTTCCATCAGACAACACAGCTCCATCCAGTTCTGGTCCAGGCAATAAAAGGACCTACGAAGAAAGGATTGATTACCATGGCCATGGTTGTGTGAACCCAAAGTCTCACCTTTATTGAGACAGACTATCATTTGTATCATCAATTTGGGGATCTTCCTTAATAATAACAGAGAAAGGTAAGGCTAAAAGGAGGGAAGCTAGGACCACAAGACTGAAAGATAATTGTATTATAATGCACAATAAGAATCCAGCAGTAGAATTCTTGAGGTTATGTAAGAATTAATATACAGATACTTGACCTTCTGAGATGGAGTGTGATGTGTCTCCCTATCTTCCTTGCATCCTTCCACAGCTAAGTTCCTTGTTCTGGAAATAGAACATGTAGTTCTTATGACAAGCATACAGAAGGCCCAGATATGCTGAAAGAAACCCTTCACTGGTAGACTCTAGGGCAAAAACATCCATGGATGAGTCATGTCTCCATGTGACTGGAGTATTACTCAGCCCTTGCTTACCTTGCTAAATTTTTTTGTATTGAACTTGGAAGGTAAAAGAGATCAATATAAGGTCTAATATAATAAATACAATTTTGATCTTCCTCACATTGTGCCAATTGGATTCAGTCCAGAACGACAGTGATATTTCCCTTAATGAGCCATACCATAGAGACCAATGGGGAAAGTGCCACTCAAAAGTCCCACCTCAAGACTTGAAAATTCTTGGATGCTGAAAGAATGGGAGACTGATTGATGGTCAGAGCAGTCACATAGATTTTTCACATTGGGCTTCTCCTTTCCAAAGACAGGCTTGCCAATACACCCATATCTAATTATATAGAAAGGAGATTTTAAAAATTTGTTATTGAAAACCCACATTGATGGTGACCATGAAGCCAGAGAACATGAAGCCAGTTCCTAACAAGGCTGGACAAGTGACATAGCCCTCAGTCCTCTGGTATATCTAATCCTGCAAAGAACTTCTATAATATTCTTGAATCTGAAAGTATAAAACAGAAAAACACAGAGAAAGTCACAAATGTTCCTTATCAATGAACCAAACTGGAGAGAAGTAGAATATAAGTCACCAAGTTGAGTTAATGAACTTTAATGTGTACTCTAATCTTAGAGTTAGAATTCATTAGTTTCTTTCCTGACTTTATAACGTAGTACCTGATACAATGTTTATTTTGGCTCCTGGTTTCAGAGAGCCTCAGTCCTCTATGGTAGTGTTATGAGATTCTGACTCACAACACAATGGAAGAAAATGTTTAACTTCCTGAAACTTTTTCGCTGCCCCCCCTCCATGCACAACACCACAAAACCACTGCCACCACCATACAAATTTTTAAAAGGGAGAAGAAAACAGATGCAGAAATAGAAATTTTGAAGTTCTATTAAAATTTTCAGGAGTGTGGCCACTGGCAGTCAGGAGTTACCATCTCTGAAGGTCAAATCCATTATGTGACATCATGTAAGTCAGGTTTAAAGGGTCATCAACCACACAATTTGGATGCCAGCTTAGGATGAACATTTGTCCTAGGCCATTTCTGACTCAAGAGAATAACAGCATTCACTTAAGGCTCTTAGCCAAATTTATTCTCATACCACATACAATAAATAAATAAACAATTATATAAACAAACAATTCAATTGTAATTTGAATTCAATCCTAATTTTGGAAGTTAACACATTTTTCATGGTGTTTTGTTGTTAATTTTTTCTACATATTTAAAATAAAATATTTCATTATATTACAGAATTAAGTAGCAGTCAAACGTGCATTCTGTTTCTCCAGAAGACATGAGTTTTGTTGCCAACACCTATGCTGGAAAACTTACCTGACTTATTATTTATGCTTTTGTGTAAGTATATAAACAAGAAAACCAAATCAAGTAAATATCAACCCAGTGAGGAAAAGGAGGAGGCAAATATAGAATATAATTATAAATACATATTTAATCTAGAAAGTTTAAAAAGAAAGTAATGTCTTTTAACTAAAGCATGACTTTGTTTTAATAATGACTAATGTCAATGAAGTGTTTCTACCACACGTCTGGTCCTTCAGTTCCCATATAAAACACATTATTATATGTATAATAAGCCTTAGACAGATTTAAGGCTGGACAGATGTCTACCCTCTATGCCTATTTCATGGCAAATAACCCCATTCTATGACTTGACATACTATGTCTAGGCTGCTGTTATTCCATCTGGTCAGCCTTTATACCCATGTTTTTAAGATTCATACCCTATGGTTTCTTCTCCTCCCTCTATCTCCTCTTCTTCCTCCTGTCTGTCCTTGTCCTCCACAGACACAAAATCTAGTAACTAAACCCCACTTACTTGTCTTCTGCTTTGCAATTAGACAGTTAATATCTTTATTTAATCAATAGTTTTAAATTAAGAAGCAAGTTCACACAGCATTGATTTATGTGAGGATTCTTTCAACCAGATCTTTCAAGCAACTATTTAGCATTAAAACACATAGCAACAGACCAAATCTCCACATGATTATTTATGGTAAATGATATTTTTTAATATAAGATAAAAATGACCAATTTTTTTCACATACAAAGGGAAAGATACAGAATAGACCCAAATCTTCACACATGTCACAGAAGGATCAAGTAAGTCACAGATTTCTGAAAAGGGAGACTTACAGATGGCATTTGAATGACTTAAAATTACTAAATTTCCTGAGGTGGCAATTATGTGTGTTAATAGAAAAATAAACTCCACTGCTTAAAGCAATGTGGCTTTCTTAGAACATTTATCTCATATTGATAAAAGGTGTAACAATTCACTTAATGATTTTGTCTTATTAATGTGAACACTTAATGCTTTTTACTAACCTGTCAAACTTGTTAATCTCATGCATATTCAAATCCATTTTTGTTTTTGTCTAAGATTTTTCTAAATGTTACATGAAAGATAAACTATAACCAAATACGTGCTGTTTAAGAAACTGTCCTTTTGAATGTTAAACCTACAAATGTTGGAGGCTGAAAGTCAAGAGAATAAAATAGATGAAAGAATAGTCAATATTTGGACCCTTGCTCTCGAAGATTAGCAAAGAGCAAATAAAAATGGGACCTTGTCTAAAATGGCCAACAGTTTCCCAGAGATGTCAAAGATTTAACACTGCTCATGTGTCTGGAGAGAAATATTTGAGGCAGATGGTTGCCCTGAACAAAACTTGACTGAGGACAAGACCAGCATAGTACCAGGATGTTGGTAAGCACCTTTAGTTCCAACTGCAATTATTGTAGAGTCCCATAAGGAAGAGGCACTACCTAGATGCCTGTGGAGTCATCGGCCTCTTATAAGCATCCACTTAGGAATAGGAAGATGATTAAGCCAGTAAAGTGCTTATAGTACAAACAGGAAGATGTGGCTTTGATACTCAGAATCCAGAAAATAGTCAGGCATGATAGCACATGCTTGTAAAACCAGCACTGGGAGAGGCAGAGATAAGTGGAACCCTGAGACTCACTGCCTAGCCAGCCTAACCTGTTTTATATTCTGCAGGCCACTGTGAAACTCTTTCAAGGAATAAAATGCACTAGACATGAGAAATGACATCTGAGGTTGATCTGTGGTCCTCACACATATGCATAGTCATGTGCTTGCACACATTTAAAAAAGCAACACTTTATATAACTCTGTATTTCTAAAGTGCCTCTTTTCTGTGTTAACCACTATAGTTTTTATCACTAGATATATAATAATGACCCTACACTTGCCTTTTTCTGTCATTCTTCTGTCTGGACCCTAATTCCACACATGAACATTTTTACAATGATAAAGCCATAGAGGCATCAAATGTAACAGTGTTTGGAAGGAGCTAGAATGTGAGCAAACTGACATTTTAGAATTCCATGTGCTGATAATGATTGCAGAGACATTTACTTTTAAAATGTTTCAAAAATAGAACATTTTTATTTTTACATTATTTAAATATTGAACTCTTAAAGTTTGGTATTTATTTCTTAAACTCATGCAAGTTTTTATGGAAATAAAAACACAGTACACAGTAAATATGAATGGATACAAAAAGAACTACAAAGAAAATACATTTGAATAAAGAAAATACTTAGTTTGATGCTTAGTATCCAACATGGGGATAGAAGACATGTCAGCAAGTGGGGAAGGGACATTATAGAAAGAGCAAGAAAACCCAGTGTGTTGGGGAAAGCATCTTAGAAGAGAGAGACAAAAAAGAAAGTGAAAAGGTCTTGACAGACACATGTATGGATGAACTCTTAGGGAAGAACAAAATGTCATGTCTCCTCCTAGATGGAGAGTCCATTTTTGACTGTGAAATTGTCTGTTGTGATGCATTCATGGGACAGACTGTGTCTCAAAAGAAAACTTGTAGTTAGATGGACAATTATGAAAGAAGATGCCTAATACTGGCTTTACACAGATTCATGCATGCAGGAATACAACCCTACTACCACATAAACATTTACACAAATAAAAGTCCATAAAAATGAAAAAAATACATCTTTTAAAATAATAAATCACGTATACCTTTTGGGAAGAAAGGGGATCTGGCATTTGTTCTCTTGCTTGTGTTTCTTTTTTTCTTTCTTTCTTTTTAATTTTCTTTTAATTGTGAGAATATGACTATGACTTTAGTCTTCAAAGCTCACGGTCAGTGAAGGGATTTGAATTGAAAGGTTTCTCTTTTGTTTTGTTTTTCTAAATTGGATATATATATATATATATATATTACATTTCAAATGTTATTCCCTTTCCCAGTTTCCTGTCCATAAGCCCCCTCTCCCCTCCCCCTCCCCTTCTTCTATAAGGGCATTTTCACTCCCCAAACCCCATCTTCCCACCTCCCCACTGTGACATTCCCCTATATTGGGGGTTCAGGCTTTTTTTATGTTTCTTAAACATATTTTAATTGTATTTGTGTGTGTGTGTGTGTGTGTGTGTGTGTGTGTGTGAGAGAGAGAGAGAGAGAGAGAGAGAGAGAGAGAGAGAGAGAGAGAGATTGAGAGAGATTGTGCACCCAGTGCTCATACAGGTGGAGGCCAGAAGCGGGTCTGGATATTCCTGAAGCTGAAGTTCCAAGTGATTGTCTGCCATCTGATATGAGTACTGGGAATGAATCCTAGTCTTCTCAAGAACAGCAAGTGTTCATAACAACTAAGACATTTCTCAGCCCTCATTTCTCTTTCTTTACCAAGCTAATGCTGAGTTTTAATTATACACCTTGTGAACTGTCATCAGCACCCAGGTCTACTCCTGGTAGAAGACAGAGTCTTTGCTCCCAAGGAAGGAAAGCTTTTGTAGCTACTTTATAGTCCTAACTTATGACAAATGGATTTAAAAACTCACCTTCCAAGAATGTGTTTGCTTACAGCTCAATAGGAGATCTAAATAAGAGTTCTCCAATCCAATTTTATCTTTTGGTGTAGTGTTGTGTGGAGTCCTGTGTCAACTCTGCCATAGGACTCACCTGCTCAGGGAGGCAGGACTTGGGAAGTTTGACCAAGCTTATCTCACACCATCTACAGGTGGAGATTGGGCATAGGGCAGCCCTAGGACACAGCTCCGGGGGTGGGGAAGCATAGTCTGCGGCATGGGACTGTTGGAGCTTGCTTGGGGGGTCTCCAGGTGTGCAAGAAGGCCAGGGCGGTCAAATTCTTGGACTCCCAATGGAAGACACAGAAGAGCTGAGGAGGAGTATGGGTACCATGGGCTTGAATTAGCCCAGGGTCTAGGAGGAAAGTTAGGGGCTTTAGCTGGTCTTGTGAGGGAGAGTCTTTGGCTTGATGGTTGCATGATGCAGGGTTTTTGACAGCCACTGCTCTGTAGGGCGCCCTCCTGTGGTGAACAGCAGTACTGCGCATGTGTGGGTTTTGCATCTGGTGTCAGTTGGCCGGGACGGTAATATGCTAATGAGGGATTCATGCTCCGCCAATCCCTGGAGGACAAGTAGCAGGGGTGATAGTGGGGTGATAGTGGTGTGATAGTGGGGTGATTCATGCTCCGCCAATCCCTGAAGGACAATTAGCATAGCCACAGCCTGCTGTGTATATAAGACGAGTGCTTTTGCCACTCGAGGTCCCCATATCAGCAAAGAGGTGGTCCTGCAATAAAGGCTGTTGAGAAGAATCTGACGGTGTTGCGTCTTCCTTGCTGACTGAGGTGGGTGAGACACTGCTCAAAGAGAACGGAGGCCTCCTATGGAAGATTAGATGACAGCTCTGTAGGTAAAGGCCTTTTTGTGATTCCCAATGGCCGATTCAGATGAAATGTGGCAGTCCATAATTTTAAGACATTTATTGTCATGGTGGAAAGTGAATGAGTAAAACACTACCACATTTCTCAGGATGGGTCTGAGATTAAATACCTTTTGTAGAGAGGAGTGTCAGGAAAGTTAAGTTCATTGGTTAAGCCTCCAAGCATTTAGGTACTTCAGTATAACGGAGATCTGTCTTGAGCCTACATGACCTATGGTCAAGTCCTCTACCTCTGCAGGGCCTTGTGATGTTGCTCTTGCGTGACTGATGGCCACAAATCTATGGAAGGCTGTGGCTAGTGACAGGGCCTGGTTTCCCGGGAGTCAGGAAAAATGCCTACTGTCCCTTAGGGTCACCAAGATTTCAAGCCTTAGCTCAACTGGGAAACAGTATACCATTAACCTTCCTACACTTTGGTTTTAAGAACACATTTTGAATCCCTTTAGAGAGCCAGCATGATACTAAGGATGCATAATTTCTCATTAATGGACAACTAGAGTTCCTGTCTTCAAGTAGATGAATTACTTTTGGTCAGGTCTACACTAGTCCAAGTAACTCACTTTCTGTCCCCAAGCAAATATGCATAGGAAACTTAGGCTGTTAAACAGACCCTTTTCAAACCTTGCGATTTCTACTCAGGCATCTTCCAACCGAGTTTTTCAAGAAAATTTGCTGGTCAATCCAAAAAAAAAAAAAGTATTTGCTAAAAATGGAACCTTGAGATGATGTATTCCAAGACGTCTGAGAAATCCCTCTAGATCCTTCTGCACTAATCTTAAGAGAAGCCATGTTGATAAAGCCCCGTTGCCCAGGAGAGCTGATAGCACACAGCTGACTGGTAAAATTTTATATTTAATCTCCCAATCAGTCAATTAATAAACCAGTTGACATTTGTGTATAGAGGGTGTGTATCTCTCTCTCTCTCTCTCTCTCTCTCTCTCTCTCTCTCTCATGTGTGTGTGTGTGTGTGTGTGTGTGTTTATGATTGTATGTATGTGTGTGCACATTCAGCAAAATAATGACGATTTATAAATGTGCTTCTCCTACACACACTAGTTTCTGATTCAGACAACTAGGAGAGTATTTTTACAACTAAGTAATGGTGAAAAAAAAACATTTTACTCTATCTCTTGGAATGTAAGAGCCTTCACAAAGAGGCTGCAGAGCCCTGAAAATTTCCATTTTCAAGATGTTCCAGCTCCTCGACTATCCTCCCCTTCCACTATCACTATTCTACACCATTTCAAACTATCTGAGTTTCTAATCTACTTATACACAATTGGCACAGTGAGTATACACTGTGAAACTTTCACAATAAACCTCAGCAGGTGGAATAAAATTCACAAAAGCAAAAAAGAGTGACAGAGAAGCTAGACTGAAAAATGCATTAGCCTAATGAATACTGATCTGTGGTTCAGGCACCTCCGTATCCTCTTATTGGCCCTATGCTACTCAGAATATCCATTCATGTAACAAAATGTCTGATAGAAGCAGCTTGTGAGGAGAATCATTTCTTTTGGTTCACAATTTCAAGGAGTTTAATCCATGGTGTCATGTATTCTGGAACCATGGTGGGGTGGAACAATTTCACAAATGTGGGGATATGTGGCAGGCAGGAATTAGGGAAAGAGAATATAGGAAGGCACAAAGAGTGGATACAGTCCTCATGTACACTCATATGCCTTCAGTTACCATATCACATTTCATTGTCTCCCAGTAATGCCATCATATTATGAATTGTTGGTACATTGAGCCCACAGTATACAAGTCTCTTGGGACCACCTTATATACAAACATTCCAGGGGAAATTCACTCCCCTGAAAGGACATCCACACTCTAGGTTCATGGATATCCCCTATATTAGAGTGCTGTGTATGGAAAACAGATAGCTGTCTTCTGTACTCAGTCTCTATGTGAATTTTTTGAGACAGGTTTTTTTTTTCTTTAACTAGTGTCATCATTTAAAGATTTAATTAGGTTCACTTTCTCCATGATTTCCAGAACTAAAAAGAGATAACAGATAACAAATATTATTAGAAGAAGAGGAAGAAGAAGGAGGAGGAGGAGGAGGAGCAGAAGAAGGAGAAGAAGAAGAAGGAAGAAGAAGAAGAAGAAGAAGAAGAAGAAGAAGAAGAAGAAGAAGAAGAAAAGAAGAAGAAGAAGAAGAAGAAGAAGAAGAAGAAGAAGAAGAAGAAGAAGAAGAGAGAGAGAGAGAGAGAGAGAGAGAGAGAGAGAGAGAGAGAGAGAGGACAAAACAGATAGAAAGTAACTGTGAAGAACAGAGAAAGAGTTCCAAACTGCGATGCAGAAATCTGTTTTTTTCTTAGAGGTCTAGGGGCCTCTAGTGGTTTTGCTGTATAGGAATATCTACTTCCCCTAATTTGGGTTGGTCAATTTAGAATAAGAAACCACAGCTTTGGGTAAACATGCTCAAAATGAACACATCTGACCAATCAAGGTATTTCAGTCAAAATGTAGAGCCGAAAGGCCTGCTGGCAAAGAAATGACCAGGCAGACACTTTAGTTTCTGGTCAGGGGTGTGACGAAGAGGCCATCTTTATTATTTATCTATGGTCTTTATTTCCTGTCTGTCCAACCATCTGTCTGTCTGTTTGTGAGGGATCTTTCTAGCTTCTACTTCCCCTTTAGAGCTTTCCAACTGGCTAATTGCCCAGTAAGACCCAGAGATGTTACAGTCTTGACCTCGCTGACACTGGCATTTCAGGTAAGCTTTAGGCATTATTACCTGGGTATCGGGGATCTGAACTCTGTGCTTCATGTTTGCATGGCAAGCACTTTGTCAAGTGAACTATCTCTCCATCTCTAGTTTCCACATCTCACCTGCTTCTCTGTCCTGTACAATTTTACTCCTGTAACCAAACTTGGGGTCAAAAAGATATCAAGTTCAGTCACGTATTTAATAGTTAAAAAAAGAGAAAGAAAGTGTATTACTTTTTGGAAGAAAGAGATTTAATGACCCTCTCCAGTACAATTTAGGGTTTTAAAGTGAGAATAAATTTTAACTATTTAAGCAGGGACGTGCAAACTTTACACGTCATGGTGCCATAGGTGTTTCCATCTTGTCTTTTTTTCTTTTTTTAGAGAATACTTTATTAGTTTTTGTAATCAAACCCACGTAGATAAGACCTTACATATTTAATACAGTATGTTACCCCTGTATAAATGGAAAAAACTTAAGTTCAACATTTCTAGACCAATATGGCTGTTAATTTCTGTACAGTGCCAACTCAATACAGTAAACGGGATACTTTTTTCCAAAGTTGACAGCACAGCTAAAGTTTCCAAAAATTCAAATTATATATCTGTATATATATATATATATATATATATATATATATATATATAAACAATAATAGCAGTGTGTTATGCAGCAACAGCAGCAACAGCTTTTCCAGGTTCTGCAGTCATCTGAACAAAACTGTAGAGACATCCAGCACACTCCATTAAAAAAAAAAAAAGTAAAAAACAAAACCCCAGAAAACAGCACAGATCTGTTACTCTTGTGGTACCTGGCACCATTTTTCTTTAAATTAGCTTCTCAATCATCATATGGAAAGAAAACATTCTGAGCAACATCATTAAAAACAGCTCTGATAAAGCACGGTCACTACTACGTATCATAAAGCAGGTACAAGCTATTTTACATCCACAGAGGTATGATACAGTACTGTCCTACATCTATAATACTAGAGGATAAAATTTTCCATCTTGTCTTTATGATTCTGTGGAAGTTGTAAATCTCTTTTCCTAGAGACAATTTCCCCTCTAGATTTTTCATTTTCAAACATGAAACTCCTTGAGAACTTCCAATTTCTTGCAATCCATTGTTTCCATAATCTGCTCAGAATAAAAGACACAAGTGTCTATTTCGAGTGCCTTCACTTCTGTCAGGCTGGTTACAGGTATCTCTTTCTCTCTACTCTCTCCTTTCAATGACAAGTAATGTCAATTCAAGACACTACAGAGCATGAAGGAACTTCTATAAAGGATGAAATGAGCTCCACTAAATAAAAACATGCTGAATCACCACCTGCCTTTCAGTGAGCTAGGAGTGGCCTGTAAGACCCAGATATTTGGGCTACCAATAAGATACTTTTGGAACCTGGGTGATTCTTCCAGGCACTTTATTTCAAGTTGTTGGTATTGTCCTAATACACAAGTTTCTTAGGTCAAGATGCTTTAAAGTGATCTGATAGGAATTCATGGTAGTGAATACCTTGCTTTTCACATGAATGACAGCTTCTCTTTCACTTTCAGATGATAAGGACACACTTGGTGTTTTCCTGGCCTCCCAAAACATCACCACCATTGAAGGAGCTATGGAGGATATCCAAACTCAAATCATAATAGGGTGATCTCAACAAAGCCCATATTACAGAATGTTGAAAGCAGTGCTCCCAGGCTTCCACAGACTTCCATGTTCCTTTCCTTAGCTGGGAATAGGAAGAGGAAAACTTTGTTTTCCAGTTTGAAAATTGTTGCTGTATGATTATTGTTATCCACCCAAATCTTGTGTCAGAACCCATCCCTGTAAGTCTTTCAGATTTCCTTACACCTTCTGTTCTCTCTTCTTTCTCAATACCCAAATCCGAATCCTGCCCCTTTTTCTTCTGCCTTCCTTCCTCATGTCTTTGGTTATTTTATGTGTGTGCCAGGTTGACATCTCTTTCTCACACTCCTCCAGGCACAGGATGAGCCTTTCCTTAGCCTGTGGCAAAAGATCAGCTCAGTTCAACTCATAATTACCGAACAAACCAATATGAGAACTCTATTCAGTCTTTTCAACTAGAATATGAGGCACTGGTGGAAAATTAGTCAAGGTGCCTCTTTCTCAAGACTTGGGAGAGGGGGTAAGGTCTACCTCCCATACAGCCAAGTCCTCCGTAAACAAATCAGACAAGCTAATAGTGAAAAACAGAGTCAAGAAAATTATTCAGTGTGACCACATTGGAGAAAGAAAGACATCTAGTGGACACCCACAACATACAGGCTAATTTTCAAGGATCTGAAGTAAGTTTAAGATTTAAACAGTGGGTGAGAGATACAGTGGCATCTCTACACAGTCTTGTTCCAACATGGCCTCACTTGTCACTGGCCTATTATTGTCTCTTCTGTAATTTCTGTTAGTCTAGAATCTTTTCTGGAGGAAAAAAACAATCTCCCAGTGTGGTCCTGAGCTTGCTTTATTCCAAGCATGAGATTTCCAGGGAAATTCCATGTTTTAGAGACCCATTGTCTTAATAGTTTGATATCCACTGAGTGGCACAAATGTTTCTTTAAAATATATTTATCCCATGTATGACAAAAATATATTGCATGAAATTCTTAAGGAATTAATAAACTACTATTTTTAATTTCAGATTTGTAATAAAATTAAAAAGGAGTGTATTAACCTTAATATAAATGGTATGATATATATTTCCTTCATTATAAAATTTATAATGAAAACTATCAAAACTTTATTTAAAAACATTCATCTCTGCCAGGCCTATATCTCTACATACGGCCTGGAATATCAAAGATTCTATGAGCATTCGAGATTGTTGACTAAAAGAGATCATTGTAGAAAGTTTGATTTGCCTAACTAAAATATTCTTTAATAATAATTGTGAATGAGATGGAAAGATGGTTCTGTTGTTAAGAGCACTTTTGCAGAGAATCCAGTTCAGATCTCAGAATCCATGTCAGATTGCCTGCAACCTCTATAATTCAGCTCCAGGGAATGTGATGCCTACTTCTGTACTTCACACTCATGATCACTTGAATACACCACACATATACACACTCATATATGCACATGTGCACACAAGCACACACACACACACACACACACACACACTCACACACACACACACACACACACACACGTCCTGTGTTTAGATTTTCTGGTACAGCAGCTGTAGAAGGAGAGTTAGTGCTCATCATGGAGATTTCTGAGTTCATTCCTTTGGATGGACTAAACTGACCATCCAGAGAAGACAGGAAGCCAAGCTTCAGAAAAAGGGAAAATGGCATTCTAAGGTTGGAAGCTCAATGAGTAGACAAAGGCTTGGGTATTTTTAGGGTAATGGGATCCTCTCTCTTTTAATTTATTAGTCCTTTTTAGATACCCAGGTCCATGTTCCCATGATTTATTTTTACCTTGTCTTCTAGGAACAAAGTTGTTAGTGGTATCTAGCATGTAAGAGAGTCATTTTCACTTTCCTTCTCTACCTATTTCCATCGCACTTTCATCGTCAGAGTTTATGACTCTGATTTGTTGTTTTGAGTTCAGAATAAGAGTGGAGTGGGGTTTTTTTGTTTGTTTGTTTTGTTTTGTTTTGTAATATTATTTCATGCCTGAGAGTCTTACACTTTACCCTAACATCCTAAGTCTTTTTATCATATCATCCATTTTTCCTGGAAGTAGCAGAGTTGGAATTAAGAGCCTATTTGTAACTATAGTTCCAGGTGACTCAGTGCCTTGTCCCCTAAGGGCATCAGGCATTCAACACAAAGTGTGCAAGTAGTTCACAGTCATACATTCTGGTAAGATAAAAATAAACTATTTTTTAAACTAACAGAAAAAACTCAGCCACAGGATTCTTACAGGTCTTCTAAGCTCCTCAAAAAAACCCTTACCTGGACCTTAAGTATGTTGGTAAGTGCACCCTTTGTGTGTTTAGGTGTGTGCAGATATGTGAGGACAGCAGAGGGTTGGTGTTCCTCAGGTACAATTCACCTTTCTTTTTTCCTTCCATTCTTCCTTTCTTCCTTTCTTCCTTTCTTCCTTTCTTCTCTCTTCTCTCTCTCTCTCTCTCTCTCTCTCTCTCTCTCTCTCTCTCTCTGTCTTACTATTCTCCTTCCTTCCTTATAACCTTATTTTTTTCAAGGCAATGAGACATAGTGTTTCATTGGATAGGAACTTGCTAGGTAATCTAGGCTGTTTAGAGCCCGAGGATGTACTGGTCTTCATTTCTCCATGATGAGAATTACAAGCACACACAACAATATTGACTTTCTAAAAATGAATATTGAGAATCAAGCTGTTGTCCACACCTGTGCAAAACATTTACCAGCTTGGCTCTCTTACTAACCAAGATCACAAATTTAGAGATCTAGTGCAAATTCTGCTAGCTCTCATTTTTTCTTTTGGTTTTTGTTTTGTTTTGTTTTTTGTACAAGCTTGAGAACTTAAGTTCTAGCCCCAGGACCTGCATAAAAGCTGAATGTGATGACAGGCACCTGTAAATCAGTACGGGGTGCCAAAATCAAATAGGTCCTGGGGAATTGTTCATCAGCCTATCTTGGCTAATGGCTCAATGAAAAACTCTGTCTGAAAAAAAAAACAGAGCACTGCTCAGAAATAGAATGTCATGAGCAATATTTTAAATGAGATGGCTGATACACTATCTATAGGGGATGCATGGGCTAGAGAAGTTGCAATACAAAGCAAGTATATTTCTGGTTATAACTTTCAGCACTAAGCAAGAACAGTAATGGACACCATAGCAGGGTTGGGGATGAAAGGAGAAAGGCAGACTTCACTGTAGCTCCAGCCCTGATATCTAAGGGAGAGAAGCCCGAGTGTGCTTAACACTCACTGTCTCCCGGATTCCTGGGCAGGAATTGGGTTCCCTTTGGTTCTTAAGAAAGGATCACAGGGAACTGCACACCCCCCACCTCAGGCCAAAAAATCTAGGCAGAGCCCATCAACATTTCTTCATATATCTCCTGAGTGGTTCAAATGTACAGAAAGATTTCAAAAACCCTACACCAAGAAAGAAAAATTGTAATCTTCACTTCAATCAGTATTTGATATTTTTAATTAGAATTTTATGTGATTCAGGCTGGGGAAATAACTCCATATGTAAAGTGTTTTGTTTTTTCTTTTGGTTTTTGTTTTGTTTCGTTTTTTGTACAAGCTTGAGAACTTAAGTTCTAGCCCCAGGACCTGCATAAAAGCTGAATGTGATGACATGCACCTGTAAATCAGTCCGGGGTGTCAAAATCAAACAGGTCCTGGGTAATTGTTAATCAGCCTATCTTGGCTAATGGCTCAATGAAAAACAGTAAAAAAAAGGTAGGAAAATGATGAAGATTTTATGATATCCACCTCTGGTTTCCAAATAGACATGCAGGTAATACATATAAGGTGGGAGTAGCTAGAGATTTAAGATTTTTGAGTTAACGGTGTCCATGAAATTCCAGGACTACCGCACATACCTATCAATAAGGCTGTAATTGTTGAACCTTGCCATATATTCCACCAAAGAGGAAAGATGAAAGACAAACAGTGGCTAGCCCAAAAAAATCTTAGAGTCCCTAGAGATAATGATTTTTTATTTGATACTTTTTATTTACATCTCAAATGTTATTCCCTTTCCTGGTTTCCCATTCATAAGCCCCCTATCCCTTTCTCTTACTTATCTTCTATAAGCCTATTCACCCTTCCTAACCCCATGCCCTTCCCACCTCCCAACCATGACATTCTCTTACACTGGGGGTTCCAGTTTTGGCAGGACAAAGAGCTTCTCCTAGAATCGGTGCCCCACAAGTCCATCCTCTGTTACATATCCCGCTGGAGCCATGGGTCTGTCTATGTATAGTCTTTGGGTAGTGGTTTAGACCCTGGGAACTCTGGTCGGTTGGTATAGTTGTACTTAGGAGGTTGCAAGTCCCTTCATCTCCTTCAACCTTTTCACTAATTCCGCCAATGGGGACCCCATTTTCAGGTCAGTGGTGTGCTGCTAACATTTGCCTCTGTATTTGATGTGCTCTGGCTGAGACTTTCAGGTGATGGCTATGTCTGAATAATGATGGGCTGGATCCCCAGATAGGATAGGCTCTGAAAGGCAGTTCCTTCAGTCTCTGCTCCAAACATTGTCTTCATATCCCCTTCTTGGGTGTTTTGTTCCTTTTTTAAAGGAGGACTGAAGCATACTCTCTTTGGTCATCCTTCTTTTTGATCTTCATATCCTTTTTGTGGGTTGTATGTTTGGTAATTCAAGATTTTGGGCTAATATCCACTTATCAGTAAGTGAACACCATGTTTGTTTTTGTTGTTGTTGTGGTTGTTTGTTTGTTTGTTTTTGTGATTGGTTACCTCACCCACAATTTTCTAGTTCCATCCATTTGCCTATGAATTTTATGATGTCACTCTTTTTGATAACTGAATAGTATACCATTGTGTAGATGTACCACATTTGCTGTATCCATTCTTTGTTGAAGGGGATCTGGGTTCTTCCCACTTTCAGGATATTATAAATAAGGTTGCTGTGAACATATTGATGCATGTGCCTTTTTTGTATGTTGGAGCATCATTTGGTATATGCCCAGCATCTGTCATCATCTGAGTATTTTTTTCTTAGCAATTCTGACCATGGTAAGATGGAATCTCAGAATTGCTTTGATTTGCATTTCCCTCATGACAAAGGATGCAAACATCTCTTTAGGTACTACTCAGACATCCAATATTCTTCAGCTGAGAATTCTTTGTTTTACACCATAGGCCAATTTTAATAGGGTTATTAGACTCCTACTGGAGTCTAACTTCTTGTGTTCTTTTAATATAATACATATTAGCCCTCTACCAGTTTTATGAATGGTAAAGATCATATTTCAATCTGTTGGTTGCCATTTTGTCCTAAGGACAGTGCTTTTTGCCTTAAAGAAACTTTGCAGTTCTACAAGGTCCCATTTATAGATTCTTGATCTTAGAGTATAAGCCATTGGTCTTTTGTTCAGGAAATTTTCCCCACTGCCCATGTGTTCGAGGTTCTTTCCCAAATTTCTTCTATTAGTTTGAGTGCATCTGGTTTTATATGGAGGTCCTTGATCTACTTGGAAATAAGCTTTGGACAGGATGATAAGAATAGGTTGATTTGAATTTTTCTACATGATGACCTCCAGCTGAACCAGCACCATTTGTTGAAAATGCTGTCTTTTACCCACTGGTTGGTTTTAGATTTTTTTGTCAAAGATCAAGTGACCATAGGTGTGTGGATTCATTCCTGAGTCTTCAACTCTATTCCATTTATCTACCTGTCTGTCTCTGTACCAATACCATACAGTTTTTGATCACTATTGCTCTCTAATACTGCTTGTGATGTTCTTTTACGGTGGAGGAGAGTTCTTTTACGGTGGAGGAGAGTTTTGGATATCCTCTTTGGTTTTTTTGTTTGTTTGTTTGTTTGGTTTCATTTTGGGTTTTTTTTTTTTTGTTTTGGTTTTTGGTTTTTTGTTAGTGTAAAAGATTTTGCATATTGTGCTTTATAACTCTATGAAGTATTGAGTTCGGATTTTGATTGGGATTACATTGAATCTGTGGATTGTTTTTAGTAAATGACCATTTGTGCTATAGTTATTCTATCACTCTATTAGCATGAAAGGTAGATGCATCTTCTGAGAACTTCTTTAATATAATCAGTATCAAAACAGGCCTCAAAATATACAAGAATATTGAAATAACCCCATGCTTCCTATCAGACCACCTAAAAGGTTGGTCTTCCATAACAACAGTAAAGATAAAAAGCCCACAAATACATGGAAGCTGAACAACACTATACTCAATAATAACGACGTCAAGAAAGAAATAAAGAAAGAAAGAAAAGACCTTTTAGAATTTAATGAAAATGAAGGTACAGCATACCCAAACTTATAGGGCACAATGAAATCAGTGTTAAGAGGAAAATTCCTACCTCCAAGTGCCTCCCAAAAGAAATTAGAGAGAGTATACATTAGAACCTTGGCAGCATACCTAAAAGCTCCAGAACAAAAAGAAGCAAATTCACCCAAGAGAAATAGAAGGCAGGAAATATTCAATTTCAGGGCTGAAATCAACTAAGTAGAAACAAAAAGGACTATACAAAATATCAACAAAACCAGGAGCTTGTTCTTTGAAAAAAAATCAACTAGATAGATAATCCCTTAGCAAGACTAACTAGAAGGCACAGAGAGAGTTTCCAATTTAATAAAAGAAGTCCTCTGGGACCGGGAACCTTTGTGTGTCCTGAGTCCACCAGGTGGGTCACTTGGATCAGAAAAGTTGGTCTTACCTCTGATCTCGGGCCTGTAGTCACTTCTCAGTGCTGGCTTTCAGGATAGAATGCCACTTCAGTCCACCTTTGCCCACATCCCTGGCCCAAGAGGAACTGTATATTGCCTCTGGACAAAGGAATATAGAAACAGTGAGCTGAAGGAGCCCTGTGGTCCAGATCTGCAACTGGATCTCAAGTGAACCAGACAAAAAGCTCCCTGCACCCAAACCTGTGGCCGTGGGGAGCTAAACCAATAGAGTTGCAGACACTCCTGTGATACCAGAGGAGACTACTCTCTATTCACATTCCTAACTCAAGAAGAAAACATCTTGTGCCATCTGTACCATCTGTGCACAGGGATGTAGCAGAAGTAGGGACAGGGCTCTTCTGGTTGCTGCCTTCATGAAAGGTTAAGCCAGCTGCCAGGAGTAACTAGGTGCCTGAGAGCAGGACAGTCTGTTCCCATAACTTGCTGAAAGAAAACAGGAAAATAGGTCTCCAGGAGTGCTGTCACCAAGGCCCAGAGGAGGATCAACCCATTGTAAGAAACAGCAAAACAAGCTAACAACAGAGACAACCTGATGGTGAGAGGCAAGCACAGGAACCTAAGCACCAGAAACCAAGACTACTTGGTCCCATTTTCCCACAACAGAAAACACTGCATATCCAAACACACTAGAAAAGCAAGATCTAGATTTAAAATCAAATGTTATCATGATGATGGAATTAAAACATGGATTTAAGAATGTCATAAATAACTCCCTTAAGGAAATACAGGACAACACAAGTAACCAACTGAAAGCCCTTAAAGAGGAAACAAAAAAATCCCTTAAAGAACTACTGGAACAAACAACCAAACAAGAGAAGGAAATTAGCAAAACCATAGAGGAGTTAAATTGGAAATAGAAACAATAAAGAAAGCACAAAGGTGGACAACCCTGTAGATAGAAAAGCTAGGGAAGAGATCAGGAGTCATAGATGTGAGCATCACCAACAGAATACAAGAGATAGAAGATAGAATCTCAGGAGCAGAAGATACCATAAAAAACATTGTCACAACTGACAAAGATAATATAAAACAAACAAACAAAAAAGATCCTAGCCCAAACATACAGGAAATTCAGGACACAATGGTAAGAAGAAACGTAAGGATAATAGGTATAGAACAGAGTGAAGACTCCCCACTTAAATGGCCAGTAAATATCTTCAAAAAAATCACTGAAGAAAACTTCTGTAACATAAAGAAAGAGATGCCCAAAGACATGCAAAAAGCCTACAGAACTCCAAATAGATTGGACCAGAAAAGAAATTCCTCCTGTCACATAATAGTCAAAACACCAAATGCACAAAATGAAAAAAAAATATTAAAAGCAGTATGGGAAAAATGTCAAGTAACATATAAAGGCAAACCTATCAGAATTACAGCAGACTTCTCACCAGATGCTAGGAATTCCAGAAGATCCTGGAAAAATGTCATACAGATCCTAAGAGAACATGAATACCAACCAGCCCATGCTACTGTATTTAGCAAAATTATCAATTAACATTGAGGAAGAAACCAAGATATTCCATGACAAAACCAAATTTACATAATATCTTTATACAATCCAACCCTACAAAGGATAGTCAATGGCAAACCCAACATGAGGAGGTAAGCTACACTATATAGAAAGCAACCAAGTAATTGCTTTGCAACAAAACCAAAAGAAAAGAACCACACAAACACAATCCAAACTCCAAATATGAAAATAACAGGAAGCAACAATCACTATTCCTTAATATCTCTCACCATCATTGTACTCAATTCCCCCAAAAAAGACATAGATTAACAGACTGGATATGTAAACAGGACCCAGCATTTTGATGCCTCCAAGAAGCAAACATGAGAGACAAAGACAGACACTACCTCAGAGTAAAAGGATGGAAAACCACTTTACAATGAAATGGACTTAAGAAGCAAGCTGGAGTAGCCATTCTAATATCTAATATAATGGACTGTCAACCAAAGGTCATAAAAAAGATAAGGAAGGACATTTCATATTCATCAAAGGAAAACTCTACCAAGATGAACTCTCAATCCTAAATGTCTAGGCTCCAAATACAAGGGCATCTACATACATAAAAGAAACCTTATTAAAGCTCAAAGCGCACATTGCACCTCATACAATAATAGTAGGAGATTTCAACACCCCATTCTCATCAATGGACAGATCATGGAAACAGAAATTAAACAGAGACATATAGAGAAGAGCAGAAGTCATGAACCAGATAGACTTAACAGATATTTATAGAACATTCCATCCTAAAACAAAAGGATATATCTTCTTCTCACCACCTCATGGTATCTTCTCCAAAATTGACCATATAATCTGTAACAGAACAGCCTCAGCAGATAGAGAAAGAGAGAAATAATCCCATGCATTCTATCAGACCACCATGGATGAAGGCTTGTCTTCAATAAAAATAAGTAAAGAACGCCCACATATACATGGAATTTGAACAATGCTACATTCAATCATAACTTGGTCAGGGAAGAAATAAAGAAAGAAATTAAAGACTTCTTAGAATTCAATGAAAATGAAGGTACAACATACTCAAACTTATGGGACCCAATGAAAGCTGTGCTAATAGGAGGACTCATAGCTCTGAGTGCCTGCAGAAAGAAACAAGACAGAGCATATATCAGCAGATTGACAGCACACCTAAAAGCTCTAGAACAAAAGAAGAAAATACACCCAGGAAGAGTAGAAAGCAGGAAATAATCAAACTCTGGGCTGAAATCAAACATGTAGAAACACAACGGATTATACAAAGAATCAGTAGAACCAAAAGCTGGTCCTTTGTGAAAATCAACAAGCTGAGATAAAGTAGATAAACCCATATTCAACAAAACTTGAAAATCTGGAGGAAATGGACAATTTTCGAAACAAATACCAGCTACCAATATTAAATCAGGAACAGATAAACCATTTAAATGATTCCATAACACCTAAAGAAAAAGAAGCAGTCATTAAAAGTCTCCCATCCAAAAAGAGTCCAGGACCAGATGGGTTTAGTGCAGAATTCTATCAGACCTTCATAGAAGACATCATACCAATACTGTCCAAACTATTCCACAAAATTGAAACAGAAGAACTACCAAATTTCTTCTATGAAGCCAAAATTACTCTTATACTTAAACATTACAAAGAACCAAAACGAATGAGAACATCAGACCAATGTCCCTCATGAATAGTGACATAAAAATACTCAATAAAATTCTTTCAAACCGAATCCAAGAACATATCAAAATGATAATCCACCCTGATCAAGTAGGCTTCATCCCAGGTATGCAGGAGTGGTTCAATATGCGGAAAACCATCAATATAATCCACTGTATAAACAAAGTCAAAGATAAAAACCACATGATCATTTCATTAGATACTGCGAAAGCATTTTACAAAATCCAACCCCTTTCATGTTAAAAGTCTTGGAAAGAATAGGAATTCAAGGCCATTACATAAGCATAGTATAACCCATATACAGCAAACCAGTAGGTATCATTAAACTAAATGGAGAGTAACTTGAAGCAATTCCACTAAAATCAGGGATGAGACAAGGCTGCCCATTCACTCCTTAACTAATGAATATAGTTCTTGAAGTCCTAGCCAGAGAAATCAAACAAAACAAGGAGATCAAACGGATAAAAATTGGAAAGGAGGAAGTCAAAATATCACTATTTGCAGATGAAATGACAGTATAATTAAGTGACCCCAAACGTTACACCAGAGAACTTCTAAGCCTGATAAACAACTTCATTAAAGTGTCTGGGTATAAAATTAACTCAACCAAATCAATAGCCTTCCTCTACACAAAAGATAAACAGGCTGAGAAAAATATGGAAACAACACCCTTCATAACAGTCCCAAATAATACAAAATACCTCGGTGTGAATTTAACCAAGCAAGTGAAATATATGTATGATAAGAACATCAAGTCTCTGAAGAAAGAAATTAAGGAATATCTCAGAAGATGGAAAGATCGTCCATGCTCATGGATTGGCAGGATAAATATAGTAAAAATGGCCATTTTATCAAAAGCAATCTACAAGTTCACTGCAATCCCCATCAAAATTCCAATCCAATTCTTCATAGAGTTAGAAAGGACACTGCCAATTCATCTGGAGTAACAAACAAAAGAAAACAAAACAAAAAAAAAAAAAACCTGGATAGCTAAAAATATCATTAACAATATAAGGACTACTGGGGGAATCACCATCCTTGACCTCAAGGAGTATTAAAGAGCAACAATGAGAATTACTGTATGGTATTGGTACAGATACAGGCAGGTAGACCAGTGGAATAGAATTGAAGAGCAAGAAATGCACCCACACACCCATGTTCACTTGATTTTTGACAAAGGAGCCAAAACCATCTAATGGAAAAAAGATAGCATTTTCAAAAAGTGGTGCTGGTTGAACTGTGGGTAAGCATGTAGTAGAATGAAAATCCATCCATTCTTATGGCCCTGAAAAAGTTAAGTCCAAGCGGATCAAAGACTTCCAAATAAAACCAGATAAACTAAAACTAAAAGAAGAAAAAGTGGGAAAGAATCTCGAACACAAGGGCACTGGAGAAAATTTCCTGAAGAGAACATCAATGGCTTATGCTCTAAGATCAAGAATCAACAAATGGAAACTAATAAAGCTGCAAAGTTTCTGTAAGTTAAAGGACACTGTCATTAGGACAAAACTGCAACCAACAGATTGGGGAAAGATCTTTACCAATCCTCCAACTGACAGAGAGCTAATATCCAAAATATACAAAGAATTCATGAAATTAGACTATAGAGAGACAAATAACCCTATTAAAAATGGGGTACAGAGCTAAACAAAGAATTCACAGGTGGGGAGTATCAAATGGCTGAGAAGCACCTAAAGAAATGTTCAACATCCTTAGTCTTCAGAGAAATAAAATCAAACAACCCTGACATTCTACCTCACAGTAGTCAGAATTACTAAGATCAAAAACTCAGGAAACAGCATACGCTGGCAAGGATGTGGAGAAAGAGTACTACTCCTCCATTGTTGGTGGGACTGCACACTGGTACACCCTCTCTGGAAATCAGTTTGGAAGTTCCTCAGAAAATTGAACTTTGCACTATATTAGGACCCAGCAATACCTCTCCTGGGCATATATCCAAAAGTTGCTCCAACATACAACAAGACACATGCTCCACTATGTTCATAATAGCCTTCCTTAAAAGAGTCAGAAGATTAAAAGCTCCCAGATGCTCTTCAAGGGAAGAATGGATGCAAAAAATGTGGTACATCTACACAATGGAGTACTACTCAGCTATAAAAAAACAATGACTTCATGAAATTCATAGGTAAATGGATGGAATTAGAAAATAGTTTCCTGAGTGAGGTAAACCAATCACAGAAAAACAAAAAACAAAAAACAAAAAACAAAAAAACAAAAAAACAAAAAAACAAAAACAAAAAAAAACCACATGGTATGCACTCATTGAAAAGTGGACATTAGCCCTAATTCTCAAATTGTCCAAGATGCACAGACCACAAGAAATTCAGGAAAAATGACCAAAATGCTGATTCTTCCCTCCTTCTTTAAAGGGGGATCAAAATTATTCATAGCAGGGGACAGAGAAGCAAAATTTAGAGCAGAGACTGAAGGAACGGCCATTCAGAGTCTGTCCCACATGTGACCCATACACGTCCATCCATCAAAACTAGATAAGATGGATGAAGCTAAGAACTGCATGCTGATAGGAACTGAATATAGATCTCTCCTGAGAGATGCAGCCAGAACATGTCAAATATAGAGGCAAATGCCAGCAGCAAACCACTGAACTAAGAATGGGACCCCAGTTCGAGGAATTGGAGAAAGGACTGAAAGAGCTGAAGGTCCGTGTGACACCATAAGAACAATACCAACAACCAGAGCTTGCACGGACTAAACGACTATGCATGGACTGACCCTGGGCTCCAGCTGCATAGATAGCAGTGTATAGCCTTGTTGGGGCACCAGTGGAAGGGGAAGCCCTTGGTCCTGCCAAGGATGAACTCCCAGTGTAGGGGATTGTTGGCGGAGCAGTAATGGGAGTGGGTGGGGAGTTGAACAACCATATGGAAGGGGAGGGGAAGGGATTAGGGGGCTGATGGACAGAACACTGGGAAAAGAAATAACATTTGCAATGTAAATAAGAAATACACAATTTAATAAAAATGGAAAAAATTAAGTTAATTCAAGAGCAGATGAACCATCTAAATACTCCCATAAATCCTAATGACATAGAAGCAGTTATTAAAAAGTCTCCTGATTTAAAAAAAAGGGTGGGGACCAGATGGATTTAATGCAGAATTTTATGAGATCTTCATAGAAGACCTCATACGAATACTTTCCAAACTATTCCATAAAATAGAAACAGGAGGGGCACTACCCAATTCCTTCTATGAAGTCACAATTACTCTTATACCTAAAACACACAAAGACCTAACAAAGAAAGAGAACTTCAGACCAATTCCCTTATGAATATTGACAAAAATACTCAATAACATTCTTGCAAACCAAATCCAAGAGCACATCAAAATGATCATTCATCATGATCAAGTAGGCTTCATCCCAGGTATGCAGGGATGGTTCAATATATGGAAAACCATCAACATATTCCACTATATAAACAAACTGAAAGATAAAAACCACATGATCACTTCTTTAGATGCTGAGAAAGCATTTGACAAAATTCAACACCCCTTCATTATAAAATTCCTGGAAGGGACAGGAATTCTAGGCCCATGCCTAAACATAGCAAAACCCACATACAGCAAACCAGTAGCTAACATAAAACTAAATGGAGAGAAACTTGAAGCAATGCCACTCAAATCAGGAACTAGAAAAGGCTACTCTCTCCCTACTTATTCAATGTAGTACTCAATGTCCTTATCAGAACAATCATTCAAATACCACCATTTGAAGATGATATGATAGTATACTTAAGTGACCAGAAAAGCTACTAAACCTGATAAACAACTTCAGCAAAATGGATGGGTATAAAATTAACTCAAACTAATCAGTAGCTTTCTCCACTCAAAGGATAAACAGGCTGCGAAAGAAATTAGGGAAATGACACCATACACGATAATCACAAGTAACATAAAATACCTTGCAGCGATTCTAACTAATTAAGTTAAAAATCTGTCAGACAAGAATTTCAAGTCTTTAAAGAAAGAAATTGATGATCCCTCCTGTTTATATATATAAAGATTAACAAAGGTATTTGAAGGGGGGGGGGATCCCTTGAAGCACAGACTGGTTTTTATCTTACTATGTAAGTATGACCTTGATTTTTTCATATTTTTTACTCACTCCCCATGTGCTGGGCTAACTGGTTTGAGTCACCATGTTTGTTTTATGTAGTACCAGGGGTGGAGGCTAGAAATCTACACATAATAGCCATGTTTTGTGATAGCTGATAATTTCTCAGCCTCCAATCTTACTACATAGATATTACTTTGGGAGATATTTTTGTAGTTAGTGGGAGTCTGCAAAAAGACTTTACTATTTTATTGGAAACATTATATGTTCCCTGATTAATTATTGAATTATCTTTCTTTTTCTCATTGATTTTCAACATTGGCTCTAGCAAAGGCTTCCAGGATGCTTCTGAAAGGAGCAAGCATTGTAAGACTTAAACTACGGGCCTACCCCTTAGGCTGTCCCTGCCATCCCTGCTGGCCTACAAGGAAGGGCAATGCTTCATGCTGACCTGAACTTCTATCTTTTCTTTCTTAATTTTTTCCTCTGTGCACACAAGCATGCATGGGGAGCTTACAAAACTGTGAGGATGTGCACAGTCATGCTCTCCAATGCAAAGGCATGTGGAGGCCACAGAATGACCTTGGGAAATTTTTCTCAATTTCTCCTGAACCAGAGTCTCTTAATAAACATAGAGCCCACTGTTTGGAATAAGATGACTTGTTATCAAGCCCTTATCAGACACCTGTCTCCGCATATTTAGTGTTAGGATCCGAGATATATTACTTAGATTTTTACATGGTTCATGTCATGGTAATCCAAATTCAGTTCCTCATGTTTGTGTGAAAAGCACTTCATCCGCTTGCCATCTCCCCAGTGGCTATGCTAATAAGATCTTTGTTTGCCTTTACATATTCTCTTTTCCTCTCTTTACCCTTCCTACTCTCCCTGCTTCCTTCTCTTTACCCTTCCATGATCTTTTCTTACTTTCTTTTTTTCCTTTGTCCCAGGTGGCCATGAAGCCTGTTTTTATGGATGTCACAGCCATCAAAATACAGCTATTCACCAAGAGATTTTTTTTTTAATTTAAAAATTATGGTTGCCTCTGTCACAATTTATTTCCATGCAATGGTGGGACTGGTTTGACCCCTTTCTGTTTACAAAAGATGGATATTTGGGACTAATAAAATCTACAGTGCTTTCCTTTGCTCCCAATGATTCATGGCTACTAATTCCTGTGGAAATATTTTTTTTTATTTTCTTGGATATATTGGATGTGGGTGTCATATATATTGGAAAAGCTTGTTTATTGACACAGGTTCCATAAAGTCGCTGAATTGTCTTTAAAATATAGAAAATTAAAAGATCACACTCTAAAATGAGAACTCTCATTGCATGCAGGATCATTGACATATATTTTTCCAGTTGAGAGAAATCTTTCCTGTCCCAGTATCAGAAATGAATAGAAATTAACAGTACATGAAGTATGTATTGGGCACTGCTTGCTATGTCATTGAATGTTGTACTCTCCTTGAAATGGACTGCATAATTTTACATACTGCTCTTGTGCTATTTAAACCCAAACCTTGAGTTAACACCTTGAAGATTGACTTTGAAGAGGAGAGAAGCATGATGTTTATCATTAAATGCCAACTTACCACACTTAGAATTGCCTGGGAAGAGAAATTTAACTGACAATGTGTATAAATCAAGTTGGATTGTGGCCATGTCTGTGGAGGATTCTCTTAATTGTTAATTGAGGTTGCAAGACCTACCATGAATGGGCAATCACATTCCCTGGTATTAGGTTCTGAAGAGTAAACACATAAAATCATAATGAAAGTAGAGAGCAAGACAACAAACAAGAAGCACTACTGCTAATATTTCTGTCTGCTTGTGACTATAGATGTGAGGTGATTTGAATTGTTTCCTTGATTTCTCCATAATATAGAATGTGACCAGAAATTGTAAGCTGAAGAAACACTTTCTTCTCCTAGGTGACACTGAGAAGGGTATATTATCAAAGGAAGAGAAAGGAAACGAGAAGAAAGGGACATTGTGGGCTCCAGTGCCAAGGTGAGACATGAAGGTAGTACCAAAGTGTCACATAGCATATATAACCAACATGCTTTTATGTAGTACTTGTCATGTTTCTCAGAATACTTGAACTAATGGATCAAACATTACCCTGAACTTACTCAAGTTCAGAGATTGGTAAAAATTCATTATCTCATAGCTAATTTTTTCATGATCTCTTTAAAATAGTTATGATGATATATTTACAAATTTAGTAATCCCTTCCATCCAGTTTTATTGAACAATTAATAAATGAAAAGAGCATATATTCAGTCAGCTTGTAGCTACATGTTAGAGCTAGAGTAATAAACTAGCATGAGAAAGGTCCAAGAATACCATCACCTACAGTAGGTAAAGCATGCAATCAAAGAATAATGTGTGTTACACACACACACACACACACACACACACACACACACACACATATATATATATGCTTGATTGCTGCAATTAAATTAGCATATCTCTCACAAAGTTCTCATTTATGCATATGCTTGTGTACATAGAACGTTTAAAATCTATTCTGCTGGAGAAATTTCCGTAAGCAATAGAAAATTATTGTACATAGTCACCATGAATTTTTTGTTTTAATCAGTTTTTTTAAGGTAGTTAGATTTAAAACTAATTATTGTACTGAGAATATCGGTCAGTCACTAAAGTAGTTGCTATGCAATCATGAGCCCCAGAACCCATGTGAAATGCAGTTTATGATCGTCCAAACTTGGAATTCTAACACTGGGAAGGAGAGATAGGATGATCCCTGGGGTGACTGGCCAGCCAATGTACCCTAATTGGGGAACTCTGGTCAATAAGAGGTCCTGTCTTAAAGGAAGTGGACAATGTTTCTGATCTACACTGAAGGGCGTCCTCTGACTTTCATGTCATTGTAAGTAGCCCCTCAGAATGATTTGATAAGCTGATATATTGGGGTAATAATAATTTCAAAATCCCCATTCTTAAGGATTTTTAAATAAGAAAGGGCTGAGAGTAGTCTTACAATAACGACTTTGTGGGTGACCTAACGTGTTATGAAAGTACAAAACTCTATCCTATCCATTCACACACACAGGGGTCATCTGAAACATTTTTGGAAAGGTTGGGCTGAGAGTACTGACATTTCATACTTCTTTGGGTGATAAACCACTGTAATAGTTTAGAATCTAATCCATTTCAACAAAGCAAATAGGTAAAACAAAGAGAAAAAGAAGCAAGCCCTCTGGTAAAAGTCCAGGCAAGAACAGTTGCAGTGTGCTGTAGGGCATAATCAAAGGGACTCCCCATGTATTACACTTTGCTCAGCATTAGAGATGGCTGGTCTCTTTGGGATCTGCTCACAGTCTTTACCTATTTGTCAAACTGCCTCTTTGCTTTCATGCCTCATTTGATATGGTGACACCCCAGAGGGCCTATGAGTGGCACTGTTCTGAGCCTTCTCAACAACTGGCTGTCTTTGATCTTTATAGGTACCCTTAGCCATCTCCTCACTTTCTAGTTTGAGTAGGCATCAATCACCAACATGCAGAAACCTAAATGCAAGTGCCAGGCTCTGAGCCAACCTCCTGACACTCACACCTGCCTGTCCTATCCTTCAATGATTCCATGGCTCATTTTACTAGAATAAATAAAAATGCAAAAGATCCTGGCCCCCTCCAAACTAAACTCTTGCACCTGGAAGACTGGCTCAGCAGTAAAGAGCAATTGCTGCTCTTGAAGAGGAAAAGAGTTTGGTTTCAGGCACTCACGTGGGCCAGTTTACAAACAAATATAATTTCAGCTCCATGAGTTCTGATGATGTCTTCTGGCCTCTGTGGACAATTGCACTGAAAGATACATGTAGTTTACACAGAAATCTATGTTTTAAGAAATGATTGTGAGGGTCCTGGGATACAGCATGGTCAGCAAGCACGAGGAATTGGAATTGAAAGCCAAAAACCCATAGAAAAGGGAGGGACAGAGGCATACACCCGCAATCCCAGGCCTAGAAATACAAAAACAAGGTTAGGGTATTTGTGGGTTTCTGCAGGTATAAGACAAGACAGTTTCTTCAAACCACATCCTACACATGCACTCACATGTGCACGTACTCCCTGGAACATATACATACATCAGACAGACAAAAGAAAAAAATGACCATTCATGAGATCAATTATTAAAGGCTTTTAGAATATTTTGCAAATAAGTATCTTCAAGCAAACATAGTAAGATGCCCAACACTAAGCTTAACACTATGCTATCTCAAATTAATTTTGGTCATTTGATTTGTTCCTTAATTTTTTAATACAAGTTTAAATGTGTGACTCAGTTTGTCCTTGTATTTGTGGTCCTCCAATCTATGATTCCTGAGTCCTGGGACACAGGTGCCAACCACCATGCCTGCTTATATTAGAAAAATAAATAAATCTGTATTTCTCTCTGCAACCGCAGAAGAAAAACCATTAAAGTGAAGATAGAAATAATGTACCTCAGGAAAATGCTAAACCTAGCATCCAAAAGACAGGTTGGATAACTGTAGGTCTTTTGTGCCCCCCACAAAATTATCAAACTCTCACTCCATATCATTTGTGTATCTTTCATCGATTTTTGAAGTTTACCTCATCTTATTTCCCTCTCTACCATCAAATATTGTTCTTTTAGTAATGTTTGATAAAGGGAAGAAATGCAGCTTTCAATATTGAGTCTGAGATTTCCAAATAGAGTAGTAATGAAAAAGTCACTCAGAAAACCTTTGCAATAATAGAGAGAAACATAAAACAAAGAAATCACCCAGAATAATGATGTCTAAATTGTTTATGGAATCTGTTGTGCCCTTTGAGGTTCAGGGCAATATAGCATTGATTTGGCCTCTTCTCTGTGTGAATAGGTAGTTTGTATATATAGTATATGGGTGGTGTTGTTTGAATTTGTGTGTGTGTGTGTGTGTGTGTGTGTGTGTGTGTGTGTGTTGGGTTGGGTAGGTAGGAAGACTTTCTCCATGTATACTGGCCCAACATGGTTTTCAAATCCTCTCTTTGCCATGGACTTGGAAGTCTCCTGAATGAGTTTATACAAAATTGTATCCGGTACAAAATTGGACAATGTAAGAAGTGTTGAAATGATCATTTGGTAAAGATGCCTAATTACAAATCTGACAACGTGAGTTCAGTCCCTAGGCCCACATGGTGAGGAAAAGAACAGACTCCCACACAATCTCCTCTTACCTACAGAAAGAGGACATGGAGCCTTTCCTATACCTGCTGCCACTTTACTACTGATTCTGAATGAGAGTCAGCCATCATCTTCTTTGTGTACCTACAGGTGCTCACTAGGCTCCAGTAAATAGTTCTAAATACCAGCTACCCATACAGCATCTCATAAACTTTTTGGTTCAAAAAAGATGACAACAACAACAACAAAAACCAAAAATGAACAAACAAACAAACAAAAAAGAACAAAAACAAAACAAATAAATGCAGGAATATGACTTGCATGGAGAGTGTTTGACAAGGGATAGAGAGAAGCACAAAGTATGGGGAGCAATCAAGATCCATTATATGCATTTATGAAATGGCCACAGCAAAAACTTAATTAATCAAAAATAATCCCAGAAGTACCCTGTCCCCAATCCACTGACTGCTGGGAGGCTAGGTGTTTGGCTGGCTCTTATATTTTCAATTTATGATGAGTTCATTGGGTAATATTGCAGCTGTAAATCAAGAAGAATCTATGTATGTAAAGAACTCATATTTGAGCACGGGTAGTTAAAAATGCTGTTTCATCAATCAACAAAGACTATTGGACTAAAATGTCAAACTAAGAGTCTTCTTCTCTGTATTTTTATAGTTGGGGATGAGTGTGGGATACCAAATAAAATATAGAAGGATGTAGACATGTTCTATCTTGGAACACTGACAAATAATTGCTACCATTTTGTGGACCCTTAACCAGAGTTGTTTTGGATTTTGTTGCAGTTTTGTTTTGTTTTTTTGTTATGATTTGTTTGCTTTTATCCTATAATGCTTTAAGCAAGTCCATAATTTAATGTTGAACCGCATTCATGGTGATCCTGGGACACATGGAAAGTGATAATGCAGTATTCAGAAACAAGAAGGTGCTGATGGGGAGATGGCTTCGGTGAATCTAGTGTTTACTTCACAAGCATGAGGGTTGGAATCAAGACACCATATTTATCAGAACCTCCATTACAGCAGATAAGGCATAGTAGTTTGCCAATAATTATGGTACTTTGAGTGTATAGTCTGGGGATCCCATGGTAAATGGTCTTGCTTAGCTAGCAATAATTGGTAAACTGTGGATTCATAGACAACTTGCCCCAGAAAATAAAGTTGATTGCATCAAAAAACAAAAACAAAAACAAAAACAAAAACAAAAACAAAAAAACAGCAGGTATTGACTTTGAGACTCTTGAGACTCCACATACATATATACATACACATTTACATACATTTAGGGCATACAAACACATGTATGTATAACACAACATATACACAGTATACCCAGAAAGAAAGACATGAAAGGAGTGAGGAAGGACGAAAACAAGGAAGAAAGAAAGGGAGGGAGGGAAGAAGGGAGGAAGAAAGGAACAAATGAAGGAAGAAACAAAGGAAGAAATAAAAGAAGGTAAAGAAGGAGGACATAAAGGAAGAAAGGAAAGATTAAAGAGGCATCACTACCCCTCTAAGTTGGCTATGAAATATGAGGATGAGTTCCCTGGCTTGCTACCCTATTTTCACATTATCTTACTGTCTTACACTCGAAATTCTGACATGATGGGACATCAGTGGGTGTCACAAGGGCCAGAAAAAATAGGCAGTTAACCCAAAAGTGTCAGTTTCTTTTTTCTTTTGTCCTGTCTATTCTTTTATTTGATTTTTTTTTACTTACATTTCAAAGGTTATTACCTTTCCTGGTTTCCCCTCTGGAATGGACCTATCTCATCCACCCTCCCTCTGCTTATATGAGGGTGCTCCCCCACCCATCCAGCCACCCAATCCATCCTGCCTCCTCTCTCTGGCATTCCCCTAAAATGGGGCATCACAGGCCTTCACAGGACGAAGGGCCTCTTCTCCCACTGATGCATACAGAGAAAAAGAATGGAGCAGAGACTGAAGCAAAGGCCATCCATAGACTGCCTCACCTGGGGATCCCTCCCATATACAGTCACCAAACCAATACATTATTGTGGATGCAAAGAAGTGCATGCTGACAGGAGTCTAATATAGCTGTCTCCTGAGAGGCTCTGACAGAACTCGAAAAATACAGAGGCAGAGGCTAAAAGCCAATCATTGAATTGAGAACAACGTCCAAAATGGAGGAGTTAGAGAAAGCACTGAAGGAGCTGAAGGGGTTTTCAACCCCAAAGGTGTTGCGCCCGCCTCAGCCAGCAAGGAAGACACAACACTGTCGGATTCTTCTTAACAGCCTTTATTGGAGGACCACCTCATTGCTGATACGGGGACCTCGAGCGGCAAAAACGCTTGCCTTATATATACAACAGGCTGTGGCTATGCTAATTGTCCTTCAGGGATTGGCGGAGCACGAATCACTCCACTATCACCCCATTATCACCCCACTAGCACCCCTGCTACTTGTCCTCCAGGGATTGGCTGAGCATGAATCCATCATTAGCATGTTACCATTCCGGCCAACTGACGCCAGGTGCAAAACCCGCACATGCGCAGTACCGTTGTTCACCACAGGAGGGCGCCCTACATCTCCCCCTTTTTTGTTTAATAAAATGACTGGTCTAGATCTTGGTGTCATGTCAATCTTGTCATTGCTCCTGTCTTAGGTCGTTCTCATCCAAACTGGGCCTTACCCGTCATAGGGTTACCTTATCGCCACTGAGCCCCATGTCTTAGGTTGGTCGGAGCTCGAGGAATGTTGCCTGTCTCTGGATACAGTGACTCCACATGACAGTGACAAAAATGATCTAGGGCGAAGTCTTAATCTTTCAAAGAGGACAGCCATATGTTGGGAGAAGCACCATTTTCAATGGCGGTCATAGCCTGGTAAACAACCACTTTGTGTCTGGCATGTTCTCTTTTTAAACGGCCAATAAGCCAGAGACCTACTCCGCATCCCAGGAGTACAATAGCTCCCCAGGCAAACATGGCCGCCCACTCCTTAAAAAGGGAGAAAGCATTGGTAATCCATGAGGTAAAATCTTCAACTGTGATGGGGTCCAACCTAATGCTGTTGAGGACAGCAATCTGCATCAGCAATTGTCTTGATAGTTGCTCTGCTTTCATGGACCAGTTTCCTTTCAGATAATTCGAGATTTCTTTGCTCTGTTGAGAATTCTGAGAAAAGTTAGCTCACAAAGGAGTAATGCATAAACCTCTAAAGGAGGAAAAGCAGGACAGCTGCATCATATGATACAATGCTTCAATTTGTCCTTGAACTAAATCTATCCTTTGATTAGCTAATAGAAAGCCAGATGCCAAATGGGTACATTGCTCCCATTAAGCTTATATTATATTGAATATTGAAATGTGGCTCTAAGCAACCAAACGCAGGGCAGGGAAGAGTTCTTGACAGTAAACATAAGGTATGTGACAGAGAAAAGTTAGTGCAATATGGCCCAATCATCTATCAAGTCACACAATGTTTCCATCTGATCTATAGTATATGGTATAATAATTTTCTTGGGTAAAATACCAAAATGCTGAATACAAGATTAACGCCTAACACAGCAAGGTGTGCAACAGCAGAAGGGTAATATTCAAGGGTCTTATTAGGAGAAATATGGGGATAAATCCAAAGAAGTGGTCCCTGTTGCTATAGCACTCCTGTAGGCTGATGAAGGGTTCTCAGTATACACAAAAGCAGATCATCCTTTTCCTTGTACCTTCTTAGCATTGCCTTTTCCAGTCTTTTTTTTCTACTTTCCTTAAGGATAATTGTGCTTCCTTGGTTAAAGCATGGGGTGAAGTAAGCTGAGAATCCCCTTTCAGGATCTCATAGAGTGGCTGTTAATTTGGCTATAGACTTGTTCTGGATAGCCAGTCTGGTCCAGAGTGAATCTCCCTAGACCCAATAGCATGTCAGCGTCCCAATGTCTCTGAGGGTCTACTCCTGAGGCCAGATTAATGGTGGCCTGAGTATTAGCATATTCAAAAAGATAAGATTTCCAATCTAAGTATTGACCTGAGGAGAGGCAGGCTTTAGCCAGACTCCCCCAATCCCCAGGGGTGAGGCAATACCTAGCAATAGCCTCAACTTGAGCCACAACAAAAACTGCACTGACCCCATAGGTTCTGACCAATTCTGCCAATTGCTTTATAGTCTTAAAGTCAACGGGTTCATGATATTGATGCCCGTTAGCATCCAGAAACACTGGAAAACTTAATCCCATCTCTTTCCACACCTCTGGGCAAAAGGAAGTAGCTTTTGTAGGCTTCACCATGCTTTTATATTGAGGGTTATACGGAGGTGCTGTTGGTATAACCGCTTTCTTGCCTATTTGTCTGCCCCATTGCCACGTGGCACTAGCGTGTGGCCAGTCTGGATCATATCTCTCCCTCTCACACTGAGCAGCCTCTTCCTCGAGATCAGCCTCATCATGCTCACTAAGCTCTGAATCATCTGATATTTCTAAGGTCAAGGTTTTTAAAGAAGAATATATCTTATTTGTTTCCTGGTCCTGATTATCCTCTTTTTTTTATCTCTGCCTTCTCTCTGTTCCTTTTATCTCCTTTTCTTTTCTTTTTTTCTTTCGAGATGTTTTCTCCCTCCGACATACTTTCTTGTTGCTCTGCAAGGACCCTCTGACCTATCCTAATGGCTCTAACGGCTTCCTCACATCGTTTATCCTCTAAGCAGGCACGGACCATTCGCCAAAGAGGTTTTGGTCCTGGCTTAAGCTTGCCCTCTGTGGCTTCTCTATCCCATGCAAAGAAAAAAAGAAACAAAATTACAAGCCCTACCCACAAAGGACCCATTGGAAACAACATTGCCGTAGTTTACCAACCTTTCGGCCTCTATACCAAGGCTTTCATCTTCTCTGCTTACCTCCAGAGAACCTTATTGTCCCATATCCGGGAATTTACCGACGTCGCCGTCTTGAAACTGAAGAGTTCTGAATCCATGAGAATGTCCTTGGGTCACCACACGGGCCACCAGTTGCCTCGCCCACCTCGGCCGGCAAGGAAGACGCAACACTGTTGGATTCTTCTCAACTGCCTTTATTGCAGGACCACCTCATTGCTGATACAGGGACTTCAAGTGGCAAAAACGCTCACCTTATATACACAACAGGCTGTGGTTATGCTAATTGTCCTTCAGGGATTGGTGGAGCACGAATCACCCCACTATCACCCCTGCTATTTGTCCTCCAGGGATTGGCGGAGAACGAATCACCTCACTAGCATGGTACCATCCCGGCCAACTGACGCCAGGTGAAAAACTCACACATGCACAGTACCGTTGTTCACCACAGGAGGGTGCCCTACACATAAGAAGAACAATATCAACCAACCAGAACCCCCAGAACTCCCAGAGATAAAACCACCAAAGAAAGAGTTCATGTGGCTACAGCCACACATGTAGCAGAAGATGGAAAGTTTCAATTCATCTCAGGAACTCAGACTTCTCTCTCCACTCTAGTATGCCTCTCAGGGAAGACAGTAACTGCATCTCCCATCAACATCCAGGTAGTATGGATCTGAAATAGGCACTGTTTGGAAAGAGTTCCAAGAGATTTTCCACACTTCCTTTCTCTTTCACGCTGACAGAATTGTAATTAATAGCTTTATTCTTCAAGTTTCTGGATCAGTGAGTAAATTTTAGAATCATGGCTACATTTTCAATCATTTTGTCTTCAGGATGTTTGTTCTCCCTGTTCTCTCCATCAGTGTCAGTCTCCATATGACCATTCCTGTGTTAAGGGGCATGATTTCATTTGAATGGCACAATCACCAGAGATCCAAAGACAAGACAGTGATGATCAACAGCCATCACTTAATCTATCCACTCCCATGGGGACCTCTTGCCTGAGCTCCACCAGTCCCCCAAAATCCTCTCTCCTGAACTTTGACATGATTCATTGTTTAAAGTAGTTGCAGCACAAACTTGAGTACTGCATTTCAGAACCCCTGATGCTAAGGAAAAGCCGAGTGAGTTTGGCCACCTACCTCCCACTCAGACAGCATAAAACAACATGAGCAAGCTGGCTTGTTTAATTGACTAATTCTCCAGCTCAGGGTTTGATTGAGTGATCCTGACTCAATGAATAAGGTGAAGACCAACTTCGAAGCATACACAATGTCAACCCCAGGAATCCATGCACCTGTGTACCCATTCATATGTGCACCAACACACATGCAAGACACATAAAGAGACTTATGCAAAACACACATACACATTTATGTACACAACACATACACATACATAAGAAAAACATAACCTTGTTTCAGTTAAAAATTGATCTCTTTTGTAACCAACCCAGCAGCAGCTAACCATTCCTTTTAACCTACCCCAATGTTCTGTGCTACAGAATAAAAGACTCACATAAACACACACACACACACACACACACACACACACACACATGCATGCACCCATGCATGGACAACACATGTGTGCACCAGCACATGCACATGCACATGTACAAAGCCTTATATTTTCATAAGGTTAATAAAGCTCAATGGTTGTGGTTCTCACAAACCTTCACATGGCTATTCCCTCCCCTTCAATATTCATTTGTTATTTTTTTACTGAAATCTATTTTTAATCATTGTTGTACTAATATTATTGTGGGTGGGTGGTTGGGTAGTGGACTTTGGGACACTTCTCCCTGCCTCTTACTTGTTTGCTGTCTCACTGTCCTGCTTTCTCAGGTGTGGCCTTTGATTCTGATCCATTCGCTACATGACAGCCCCTCCTTCCCTCTCACTCTGCATTCTTGTCAAAGAATCTTAAAAGTCTTGCCGCTGTCTGCTATTGATTCATTGGCCATCAGGCACTTTATTTACCAATGAAAAACAACTGTGGCCAGGGTTCCTCAGTCTCTTATGTGCAGAAGAGCAGATTCTCATTTAATTTTGGGGACCAATATGATATAAGTATCATTGGTCCTAATCTACAGCAAAACTTGTTTCATAAATCCATTCCACACCTACTGAGAAGTCACAAGAAAAACTTAAGGATTCCAGTCCTCAGCCATAGCAGAACAAACCAGGCTCTAGTACAGGATACAAATTCTGGTACAAATCCTGCCACTATCAGCCAATCATGTGTACTGTCTATCTAAATTCTAAAGGAAGAGAAATAGCTTAGTAAGTCAGTGGTGGGCAGGAAACCATCATAAAATGGCAACCACTTAGGATAGACAGGGGTAATCTTTGTAAGTATGTAATTGGAGATGCCTATAGTAACCAAGATGGTATGTACCTGTCCAAAATAGGAAGGCAGAAAGAGAGACCACCAGCACCCTGTATATTACCTATTACTGATAATAAGGTTCCAGAAGGAGTTAGGAATTATTAGCTTTGGAATTTCCAATTCACTTGTGTGGTATTAGTCCCTCTCATAAATAAGAATACTAAAGTGAGACGAAATAAATATTGACCAGGGCTATTCAGGGTGTAAGTGATTAGTTTAAATTATACAATGTCCTTGGATAGGACATAGGGAACAGATGTTTGTGAAAACATGAGCAGAGATGTTTCATTTTAGGTATCATTACCACAGAAGTCAGAGTCTTGGGGTAGAGTATAGTAACCTCCTTTAATAAATGTGGACTTTTTTAGTTGCTGAAGGCTTCAAGTAGAAATACAGATTTTTTAAAATAAGAACCCAGCCTCAAGACTGCTTCACAGAAGTCCTATCATGTATATGTCTCCAGGCCACTGCCTCACTATGAAGTTTAAAACTCGAGACTTCAACAAGTACTTTTATTTGAAATAGCAGACAATTCTGAAGACTTCAGACTTGCTTGCTGGACACATCACTCTAACCTCCAACCCTATGCCTATAACCTGAGAAGATTCTCACAAAAAAAAATGAATAAACACAGAACACATGTTTAAAACCACCCCATTGTTCAATCTCCCTGGAGCAGTGTTTCTTCTTTTGCAAGCTGGAGGAATTCTACTATCTTTCTGAAAGATAAGTCTATAGGAACATAATTTGTTACATGAGTGCATAATAGCAAGGCTAGGGAGAATAAATAGATATGTGTGGTTTCACAACAGAATTCCATAAGGCACAGGTTCTCTGCACAGTGACTGTAAGAGAGTAAGGAACCTCTACATACTTTCAGTTTGTCATTTAGAGTAGGGATAGATAGGATCAGGAGTTGCTGCTTGGAAGAAATCAAGTGTGCAAAGCACTTGGGGAAAGAGTCAACATATCTGTGTTCCATAACGGGCAAGTATTAGGAGTGTCACTGGCAGTGATAGAAATAACTAAAAGCCCACAATGTTCAGCATTTTCGCAGTTTACTTTGAGTACTGAGTAAGTCAAGAGGCTTTCCACTGTAAAAGGCATATCTGGGAAGCCAAGTACATCTTGTGATGTAGAAGTACTGATTTATGCCTAGTTTTCCCATGAGGGATCTTGCACTTGGGGGCCTTATGGGGGTGAGCACGAGACTGTCTAGTAGCTGCATATATTGATATACATCTGACTCTCTATCCATTCTATTTGTCTCTCATGCCTTTCCAACACATCTACAAAGTTAGCAACAAGCTTGGAATAATCTCCTCTATCCCAGTATACCAGCTACTCATTTTACTCCTGTGACATAAAAAGAGGCAAATTACATGCATAATGGCTTATCCTACTTAAGAGTTTGAAGGGACCATCCCAAAAAGGCAGCTGGAACAAGAGTTTAGATTGTCTCATTGTATAAACAGTCAGGAAGCTGAGAGAAAACACAAGTGTGAATCAGCTCAGTGATGGCTACCCTTGATTGTCAACTTGACTATATCTGTACTAAATTATAGTCCACAAATGGAGGGCACACCTGTGAGGTAGTTTCTACTGATTTGCAGTGCATGAATCCTCTTCTAGTCAAAAGCTTTGAAGTAGGAACACAACTCAAATTTGTTTCACATCTTGATGTAGATTGACATGCCCTTTATCTGGGCCCCACTTTCTGCAGGAAACCTATATAAGGACACGAAAGAAAGAAGATCTTGCTTTTTGATTGCTTGCCCCCAACCTTGCTACCTCGTCTATTCTTCACTGATATCTAAGCATATTGCTTCAGGACTCAAGTCATATACAAAAGACCTGCAGAGACACCCAGCATTGTGGGACTGAGGAAATACTATATAGAGTTTTGGAATTTCTTTTCACAGCTAGTCATTGTTGGATTAGTTGGACTGCATCCTGTAAGCCATTCTCTCTCTCTCTCTCTGTCTCTCTCTCTCTGTCTTCTCTCTCTCTCTCTCTGTGTCTCTCTGTCTCTCTCTCTGTCTCTCTCTCTCTGTCTTCTCTCTCTCTCTCTGTCTTCTCTCTCTCTCTGTCTTCTCTCTCTCTCTCTGTTTTTCTCTCTCTCCATCTATATATATATGTAGATAGAGATAGATAGATAGATATACATATAGATATAGATATGATAGAGAAAGAGACATATAGATAGATATGATACAGACAGAGACAGATAGACTGAGATAGAGATAGAGATAGATATCCCATAGGTTCTAAGACTCTAGAGAATTCTGGCATTCTGACTTACGCAAGGTATACACATCTAAGTCCCTCCCACAGTAACATACTTTCTTCAATACTGTTTTCTGGGATCTACGTCCTACAGGTTTCACACACTTCCAAAATGGCACCCCCATCTCTTAACCAAGCTCAAACCTGTGGCCTGGAAAAATAGTGGTCCCCATCAGTAGGGTGTCAAGTGAGAGGGCAAAGACTGAGAAATAAAGAAGAGGTGAGTTGCTTACTTATTTACTTAGAATATTGGCTCTAGAATAAATATGAAACTAAACAATACGATATCATTCCTACTAATGAAGAGCTATAAAAGGAAAGATGGGGAAAGGGTGATTAGAGAAAATAGGTAAAATTTGATTGGTATATATAAAAATTCCATAAAGAAATCTGTAAAACAAAAATATTTGAGTCTTTATTTACCTCATTATTTTGAAGATTTGAAATCTAAGATCAGGGAGTCCCGTCTGTTCTGCCTATTGTGAGGGTCATACTACATGGCATTTGGCATTGTGACAAGGATATGTATAAAAGAGATTAGTTTTTAATCCTAAGCACATAAGGTGAGAGAGATGGAAAAAAATTGCCCTGGCACCAAAACAGTGCCTATCACCAGGGCTGTAGTAGATTAAATGAGAAATTTGTCAGATGGACTTATTTCCCAACTGATGGCACTGTGTTGGTGGAGTTATCAATGCACTAACTTAAATGACAGATGTTCTGCTTAAGGCTCTGTGTTTTAACATTCAATCTCTAGTTAGGACATTGGGAAGATGGTGAACTGTTTGGGAGGTAAAGTCTTACTATCTTGTAAGAAGGGGCATCATTACAGCCAGGCTTTGAGCTTTACAGTCTCTATAAAATCATTTGCTGCTCTTGTTCCCTGGTTACTATGTGTGTATGAAATGAAATCAGCCAACTTACTACCATGCCATTTGTTACTATGCCTTCCCATCTTGTCTTCTGTCATCATGAGCCAAAATAAATTTCTTTTTTAAGGTGCTATTGTTCATAGTATCTTGTAAGAGCTACAGAAAAATACCTAATGCACAAAGGAATGTCAAGTCAGTATGACTAAGACTATAAGACACAGAATATCTAGTGTTTTTCAATACTTGTATGTTGTTTTGTGATATTTAAGTCTCACTAAATATTGGCAAATAAAAGACAATTAGATCAAAAGATTAGGAATGTCCATCAGAGTTTAGAGATGAAAGCTATTTTAAAGGGAAAAGGGAGTATATGATTTGCAGAAGAACCCAGGTAAAGGAAGTAGAGACTAATTAAGTTGTCAGATTTCCACTGAAGAAAACAAATTGGTTTCTTAAATTTTGTCAGAATATCTGAATACAGTAGAATGTTAGAAAGTGTCACTTTTCACCACTGCAAATATTCATTGTCTTTCTGCTTTCTCATTGGATCTGAAAGTGTGTGTTCAACATCTCTAATCCGAAAATCCAAAATTTGCAATAAAGAAGACTACCTTTCAAAGGATGAATGAAGTTCTTGAGAATATTGTCAGTTCCCACAAGAGCAAAAATTGCCCGAAAATCTTTTCAACATGCCACTTGATTTTCTCTTTTGCCTATGCTTCTGTCATGATACTGTTTTCCTATGTTATGATGCAGCCACATGTCTCTCAGAGACCAAACTGAAACACAAATGTATGTACACATGTATGCAAATAACATATCCTATTCCACTAGAAATTAATCAAAGAAGAACCAGAAGACCAGAAACTAGTACAATGCTTGCATGAGTTTCTGGGTTTTGAGTTTAAAACTGTAAAGACAAAGTAGGAAAAGACAAGTAGATCCTCAGAATTTCATGCTAGTCAGCCTTGATGAACAATTAAATGATGACTTTCTTCATTAAGAAATTCTGCCTCAAGGAATTAAGGCATTGCATGCAGAGCAATAGAGGTAGATGCTCAAAATTCTTCTCTTTCTTCTGCAAGTGTTCCCATCCACATTCTCATATGTAAGAAATATATGCACACACAAACATACACACACACACACACACATACACACACACACACAGAGACAGACAGAGAGAGAGAGAGAGAGAGAGAGAGAGAGAGAGAGAGAAAGAGAGAGAGAGAGAGAGGATGATAGAAGATGATAGAGTAATTTTCTCTGAATTTAAGGATTAATGCCCTATAGTATTGATGTTATATGATGGTGCTATGAGGAAGCAGATGGTTCTTGTATTGCGGAAAATCTCTACCGCAACTGTGGAGCCATTTAGAATCTTCAGTTAACACAAACTTTGGCATACACTTTTGTTGTTCTCTCTTAAGTCAGAGATGCTTTAAGTTAGCATTTCAGCTATTACTCACCATTGATTCCTTGAACACTCTATGAACTTGTCAGTTATTAACCATCTGTTCCATCCTGCCACTTCAACTATTTACTGCTGTCACTTATCCAAGTTAATGTAGCCATTTAGATTGCCAGGTTTTCACAGTCTTCAACACCCTCTCACAAAGACAGCATTTTGTCACTCACTACTAAAGTGTTTAGCATCATCTATTCACTTTTCATGTTTGTAACCCTGCTCTGAGAAAAAAATAGTTAAAACTATGGCTGTTTATATGACAATTGGTTGAAAATCAGACACTGTAAAGAGAAGAAGTTGTTGAGTACCTTTAGAATATGGTCCTCAATCTGTGGGTCATGACTCCTTTTAGGATCAAACAACACTTTCACAGGGGTCTCCTAAGACCATTGGGGAAAATTACACTATAATTAACAATAGTAGCAATATCACAGTTATGAAATAGAAATAAAAATTATGGTTGGAATGCAACCTGACATAAGGAACTGATGTGAGAATTTCTGGCTTTCTTGGAGACTACATTCACTGTGTCATGTGATGTTTTACTGGAAGCTGTCTTAAGAGAGGATGTTTTCCTGAAGCAGGCATGTGAGAAGAGGTTTTTGATGAGAATAGACACATAGTATTTTTCTGGAAGCTGTCTAATGAATGAGAGTGTGATATTTTGCTGGAGTATTTTCTTGAAAGGACACATGAGGTTTTAAAAGAGTATAAGTATAATCCAACAGACAGTCGTCACACTTTGGTATTGTTTGACCTTGCTTTCTTTACTGCTTTTCACTTGTCATGTATTTGTAGAGAGAAAAACACCAAAGAACTCCAATGGTGGTCTGCCTGCTTTTTTCAGCTTCATTATAACCATACTGATTGGCATGGTCTCATGGTTTCTTCTGGATTTAACCACTGTTATTGATTAGTGTTTGGCATTCTAGTGGAATAGACTACTTACAAAGAAGATTTGAATTGCCTTAAAGACTACTTCTCAACAGGACCAAAGCCCAATCTCTTATTATCCATCATCTTTCCTTACCTTTGGTGGGTGGTGGTCTAAAAGGGAGGTCTAAGCATTAAGAACTGTTACAAAAGTATGTATTGGAAAACATAAGCCTACAAGGAACTTATTAAAGCAGTGCAGCATGGGAAAGTGTGGGAAGCATTGCCTTAGTATATACTTGAGCAAAGAATGGCTGGTATCAGGACACTATTCTATACAGGAAGATGATCCATTTCAAAAGGAAGGATAGTCTATGTTCACCAGTCCATGGAATGAACAGAAGCAGTGGCAGATAGGCAACAGAAGAGAAGGAGGACTTTATTACCTGGATGACTATGCTGACTCTGCCTGAGGATCTCTGAAGGAACCACTTCAAATATATTTGCAGGAATCCGTTCTTATTCCTGAGACTGAACTCACAGCTCAGACTAGCATGCAGAGAAGCTCTAGGTCCTATCTCTATTACTGCTTTCGAATTCGGCTGCTATGACTTCCTGGAGGCCGATCATTGGCTAAACAGTGATTAATGACAGCCTCAGATATACAGGACTATACCTAAAAATAAATGAATAAATAAAGAAAAGAAAAAAGAATGAAAGAAAAGAAAAAGAAAAATGCCCCTCTTCTCTCTTAACACAAGTCATTAGATAATATTCTGGAGAAACAACAGGTTGGGAAAAGTCAGCAAAAATGTCTGACTAGGCTAGGCATTTTTTGTGACCATATCTACGTACATTACCTCTGAATTTACTATGATGAATTAAAGGATTTTAAGGGACATACAACCTAAAAGAATGCTTGAGCTATAAGAAACTTGAAACTTTCTATCTGTTGTATATTTTGTCTATTCCAATTTTCTTCACTTATTAGAAATCTATGTATATAAAATCGATGTTTCCATCTTACGACAAGACAATATTGGGGGCTCATCTTACGGAGCAAATCAAATTACAGGAGCAATATTTACCCACTTTGAAGAATAAAGTGACTAAATATCTTAGGAGAACAATTTGCATAAACAAATCGTAATTTCACTGAAATAAGCAGAACATGAGGTGCTGGTCAGTGTTTAATATGTGCATTATTCTAGTCATCTAATATAAATTTATTATTAATATCAGCTAATATTTAATGAGCCTTTTAAAAAGTTTTCTTTAAAAAAAGCTTTTGTTTATTTTTTAATATATGCATTATAGGAAACAAAACAAAAGAGGACAAGAACAAAATCACCAAGTCACAAGCATCTGAGCTTGATGTGTTGTTCTAGATCTTGCAAGAGTACCTACACATAGGTAATTGAGATTACATAATATGTACCATACTTTCTCCACATTGTGAATATTTACCAAGTAAAAACCTCATTCTACACAAGGATTTGAACCAAAAATATACCATGCCATTGAGAAATCTGGCAGACAAAATTGTAATCCTATCTTCCTTGACAACAGACATTTCTTTCTTTATTTTAATTTTTCATTAGATATATTTCTTTACTTATATTTGAAATGTTATTCTCTTTCCCGGTTTACGGTCCATAAGCTCCCACCCTCACCCCTCCCCCATATAGGTATTCACACATACATCCCCCTTACTGGCCTACTCCTTATTCCCCTGCACTGGGGGTCCAAACTTGGTAGGACCCAGGGCTTCCCCTTCTACTGGTGCCCCAACAAGCTATTCTCTGATACATGTGCAGCTGGAGACCTGAGTCAGTCCATGTATAGTTTTTCGGTAGTGGTTTATTCCCTGGAAGCTCTGCTTATTTGGCATTGTTGTTTTTATGAGGTTACAAGTGCCTTCAGCTCTTTCTATCCTTCCTCAAATTCCCCCCAAAGGGGTCCTGTTCTTTGCTCAGTGGTTTGCTGCTGGCATTGACCTCTGTATTGGACATGCTCTGGATGTGTCTCTCAGGAGAGTTCTATATCCAGTCCCTTTCAGCATGCATTTTTTTAGCTTCATCAATCTTATCTAGTTTTGAATGCTGTATATATATATATATATATATATATATATATATATATATATATATATATATGCCACATGTGGGGCAGGCTCTGAGTGGCCTTTTCTTGAGTTGCTACTCTAAACTTTTCTTCCATATTCCCTCCTATGGATATTTTTCCCCCTTTGAAGAAGGAGTAGGAGCATCTGCATTTTGATCATCCTTCTTCTTGAGCTTCCCTTAGTCTGTGGTTTGCATCTTGGGTAATTCAAACTTTTTGGCTAATATCCACTTATCAGTGAATATATACCAAGTTTATTTTTCTTGGTTTAAGTTACTACACTCAGGATATTTTCTAGTTCATTCCATTTGCCTATGAATTTCATGAAGTCATTGTTTTGATAGCTGAGTAGACTCCATTGTGTAGATGTACCCCGTTTTTTGAATCCATTCCTCTGTTGAAGGGCATCTGGGTTCTTTCCGCATTCTGGCTATTATAAATAAGGCTGCTATGAACATAGTGGAGCATGTGTCTTTGCTGTATGTTGGAGCATCTTTTGGTTATATGCCCAGGAGAGGTATAGTCTGAGGAACCTCCAGACTGATTTCCAGAGTGGTTGTATCTGTTTGTAATCCTACCATTAATGGAGGAATGTTCCTCTTTCTCCACATCCTTGCCAGCATCTGCTGTCACCTGAGTTTTTTATCTTATCCATTCTGACTGGTGTGAAGTAGAATCTCAGGGTTGTTTTGATTTATTATTTCCCTGATGACTAAGGATGTTGAACATTTCTTTCGGTGCTTTTTGGCCATTCCATAATCCTCGGCTGAGAATGTTTTATTTAGCTCTGTACTCCATTCTTTAATAGGGTTATGTGGTTCTCTGGACTCTACCTTTTTGAGTTCTATGTGTATTTTGGACATTAGTCCTCTATCAGATGTAGGACTGGTAGAGATCTTTTCCCAATCTGTTGTTTGCTATTTTGTCCTAATGAGAGTGTCTTTTGCATTATAGAAGCTTTGAAGTTTTATGAGGTCCTATTTGTTGCTTCTTGATCTTAAAGCATAAGACATTGGTGTTTTGTTCAGGAAATTTTCCCCAGTACCCATGTGTTCAAGACTCTTCCCCACTTTTTCTTCTATTATTTTGCGTGTATCTGGTTTGAAAAAGGCAAATGTCGACCATGGTACCAAGAACTGTGCATAGGCCTGTGAGGTTTAAGAAAAAAATCCATACACAGGTCATTTGTGTTACTAGAATGCCAAATCTTTTACTGAGATTCACAAATATTTACGAAAAGTACCCTGAGTGGAGAAATCCAGGGAGCACAGTGGATAAACAGGCTTATGCCATCAGGAACAAAGAAAGAGGAACATAAAACAGAAACCAATTTAACAATATGAATGCCCAGAAATACCACCCAGGTGTACTGTCCAGGACAAACAGAAAGATAAGGACTTTGCTTTGTTAGGAACAAAAGGCTTCCACATGTATCAGCAAGGCTCAGCAAGGGTCAAACACTGTAAGGGTCCAGGAGGTTTGCAGACAAAAACAGTAGCAGGCACTGTAGTAGGCAGATAGATGCACTGGCAAAGTTACAACTAAATTCTGCATTTGCTCAGTGCTCAGCTCACAAAAAAGTACAAATCAATAAACCACACAAATTTAGAATTCCTAAGCTTATCATTAAATCTATAGGCTAACATAAGTAGAAGAAGGATGTTCCTGCTCAAGAAATGTATTCCTATGGGGCAGCTAGGAGATGCATCTATGGCAGGGCCTCTCCGGATGTCAGTCTCCACATAGCTGCAGCCCTCACCCGAGAATTACCCCACACTACCCAGACATGGTTTAACAGTTCCATGTTCTAGAGGAACCCTCTTTGTCAGTTCTACCATATCAATAGCTATAATTTTAGTCATATGCTCTCCTTTAGAACATGACATTCAGATGACAAGGAATGAACTCTGTGCATAGTAAACACAAGTATTTTGCAAAGATGTACATAGGGACCCTGGGTACAGTTGTTGTCTAGATGTATTAATATTAGTACTCTTTACCTCTCCCATTCTCTTCCCTGCACAACTCCTAAATGTAGATGATGCTAGTGAGAGATTAACAAAGGCCAACTCAGAAGACAGCCCTCCCCAAAGACTAGCCTGACATGTAGTAATTCCTTTGCTACTTCTTACATCCTTTAGACAATGGGACTTACATCTAACATCTGGCAACATTAACTGAAATGCACACCAAAACAATTACTAGACAACTCAAACCAATCAACAGCTACAATGCCTTTTTCTCAGCACGAGTCTTTGCCTTAGCTCACCCCCACCACCTTGTAATCTGTTCAAAGTCCAAGTTTAACCTCCATTTTTCCAGTGTGACCCTTCCTATGAAATAAAAATAATCCTAAAAATGGTTTCAGCCCTCTATTTTTACCATGTTGTACATTTTTTACATTTATGCATTATTGTATGATTTTGTGCAGATGTGTGCCACTCCACTTGTGTGAAGCTAAAAGACAGGTTGTGAATTACTTTTCCTCTTTCATGTAGATCCCGGAAATTGAACTCAGGAAACTAGCTTGGTAGAAAGCACCTAAATGTCAAATCACCCTACTAGTCCATTATACACACTTTCTTATTGTTTTGAGATAAAGTCTATATAGTGCTGGGTGACCCAGCTGGCTAGTCAATGTGCAAAGCAGTGATATTATTCTCAGCCCTATGTGAGAATACCTTCCCACTATGAACTCGATATGTAAAATCAACACTAATTCTTGCTTGATCTCCAAAGTTAGTCTAAGACAGTGGTCATTATTTATTTAAAGAGATATAGAATTCAGCCTATGCTAAATCTCTGTTTCTGAGCCTTTATTATGGCTAGACAATATGATAAGCAGTCACATTATTTGTAGCCCTAATTGGGAAGCATTATGAATTTTCATAAACAAAAAAAAGGCAGGAGGCAATCCCTACTGTGTTTATTAAAGTTAACGTACAGAATTATTGCCTTATAAAGAGATATAGCTGGCTGAAAAGAGAGACCAGAAGTATGTGATGGGCTGGACAGGGGCTCAGGTAGTAATGTTCTTGTGGTACAAGTCCTCCTAAGAACACATGACATTCCTGAGAATGGCAAAACATTTTGCAGTGCCTGACATAGGAAGGCAAGCATAGTAGGACCCCCAATCTTGCCATCAAAGAACTCTAACAGAATCCACAGGCTTTCAGTGAAAGCCCTATCTCAGAAGACAAGATGAATAACCCCTGAAGATTGACAAAACAAATAGTTTTCTGACCAACCCATATGGACAACTTTCGTGTATATTTGTCAAACATGTCAAAACAAAGGACATAAATGGAACGTAAAAAATGTCTATGGAGACTATTTGGGAAAAGAAATGACCATTGGAGCACTTTTTGATAAACAACTTAAAAGATTATAGCAACATATCTCACATTAACCAATTCACAGTGACACTAGAGTCTGTTTTTTTTAAAAACCAATCATAGAGCAGAATTGTAGGTATTATAGGGTATTGTTTCACTTTTCCTGATTAATTTTCACATATTTCTCAATGAGAAAATATATCTTCATCAACTCCAAAGTCTTGAAAAAAACTTACAAGAGCCCAAGGGTATTTGACATGCCCACAAGGAATTGTCCATAGACCAGGGAGGGGCTTTAGATCCTAACTTGACAGGAAATAACATGAGCATGTAAGGTATCCCTGATTACTCTGTGTGTGTGTGTGTGTGTGTGTGTGTGTGTGTGTGTGTGTGTGTGTACATTTTGCTGGGGACAGCATAACATGACATGGACTGCCAGCAACATCTCAGAAGCCCACAGTAGCTCATTATAAAATAAAATAATAATAATAATAATGGTGTCTGTGACCCTGAGAAGCAGGAGACAAATTTTTCCAGGGGACCCATCATCTGAAATAAGGTACTGCCTTCAGTAAGATAGGAGACATCTCAGTAGCCCACGGCAGATTTTGTAAAAAACAAAACAAAACAAACAAACAAACAAACAAAATCAACAAAAAAAAAGCAGTTGTTTCCGTTTCTCCTAATCTTATCCCTGGACAATGACTGTATAGATTTCATTTGTGTGTGATTGCTTTTCAAAGTGCAAATATTCCATTATATCTGACTTTCCTATTTCTTTCTCCTTCTACTATGCTGAATTCTGTGAAACTAGATGTTCCTTGATGAATTATTTTTAAACAATTAAAAGATGAAACTAGAGGCACAGCACAGTCTCAATGTCCTAGGTGGAGGCTGCATGTTCTAATCTTGGAAAAAAAAATTCAATAACTTCACAATGGCTGTTCCAGATTAATGTTTGACTAGCAAAGAAAGTTTGAAGAAATTATTAGAAAATGAAATAGAGCCAACATTGGAATCCCAAGAAATTAAAAAAAAAATCTATTGAAATATTGAAATAAGTTTTGTACAACATTTAACTCTTTGCTTTCTGGATTAGAAAGTATCAAAAGCAAAAAAAAATATATTAGTAAAACTAAGTCAAAAGCGAGATGCTTGAGAGAGTCATTGTGTGCAATGTACAGAAGAAAAGTAGTAGAACTACTGAGTTAAGGATTAACTTGATTTTTTTCCCTATTGCCTTAGAGCTGTGCCCATGCCATTTGGCATTAGAGCATCACAAGAAAATGCAAGTATCTGACCTCAGAGGTCTGAGCTCTGAAGTATAATAAGTGAAACTAAAATTTAAATAATGATAAGTTTGCAATTATTATTATTTTGGCTACATTCCCGTGAATGGGGAAGTTTAAAACCTTTGTACAATTGAACAATTGTAATTCTTGATTCTTTGTGGGATGTGGTTATTCTTTTGAATTTTATTTGGCAATGATTATACAAAGCGTTTTGCTACCTGTATGGAGTATCAATAAAAGACTGGGGCAAGAAAAAGATGAGAGAGCAAGTGCAGACCAATGTAGGGAGCCATATTGGATTTGGGCTTCGCCATTTTATGACAGTAGAGTTCAGAATGTCTACGTGACCCTGGGCTGTATGGCCACAGATGCTCAACCCTGAGATGACTGCCATAAAGTCATGAGATTGTTGGACAAAAGTCTTTCCCACATACTGATGGCACAGGAAGATAACAATCACAGGACGTTTCAGCCTGAGCAAACACTAGATGTCTCCACTGCCTGACCTCTTCGTTTATCGCTGACCTCTTTGCTTCCTGCTATCACTGCCTGAATACCCTCTCCCCTCCCTCCTTTGTGTTTCACAAAGATCACTCCCCCTATCTGATAAGCTGTAATGCTCATCCCAATAAATGAGACCTTGGCAACAGAACCTTGCTTGGTCTCCTTCTTTTCTCCCCCCTTGACCCTCAAGTAGTGCCTATTCGGGACCCTGAATAACTGGACCTGCTGGACGGATCAGACCAAGCAGAGAGCAGAGAGCCAGTCAGGTGAGGGTGAGGTATGCAGGAGGTGAGTGAAGAGTGAGTGGAAAGAATGTAAGGAGTGAGTGAAAAGAGAATGTGAAGTATGTATGGTGTGTGTGTGTGTGTGTGTGTGTGTGTGTGTGTGTAAAGAGAGGGCATGTTGTGTGTGTGTGTGTGTGTGTGTGTGTAAAGAGAGGGTATGTTGTGTGTGTGTGTGTGTGTGTGTGTGTGTGTGTGTGTGTGTGAGGTATGTGTGAAGATTGTATGTGAGTAAAAGGGAATGTACCAAGGTATGGAGGAGTGTGGAAGTTCAAAAAAAGAAAGATACACAGGAAAAAAAGCAGAGTGCTCAAGAAAATAAAGAGTGTGTCTATCTTCAAATTGTGAACAAGTGGGTGAAAGAAAAAAAGAGAAGAGTTTAAGCCTTGAAATTTTGCCTGTCAGTTTGTACCTGAAAAGTAGTCTATATCTGTTTATTATCCACCTTCCAGATTCCCTTCTTCCCAGTTGAGAGCACCGATCCTATGTCCAGGCTGGTCCAACACTTATTCTGAGTTGTAGTTACCTTTGTCAATATACTAAAGGTAAGAGCCATTCAGGAATAGTGGCTCAATATAATCCCAGAGCTTGAAAGCCTGAAGTCAGAAGACTGTTAGCAACACCTTCCTTCATTAAAAGAAAAATAAATAAATGAAATGGAGATAAAAATATTTAAATCACTGTGCTGTTGTGTTGTTCAGATAACAATCTCTGATGAAATGTAACTATTCTGAAAAGACATTTTTACCCCTCTATTTGGCCATAGACTATTCCAAGAAATTGGTACTTTCCCCAAGATTCCTTAGTGGCAGAAAGAAATATTGAAAGCCAGTGTCAGTCCAAATGGGCTTATTTCCAGGAAAGACATTTCATAAAGTTCTGACAAGCAGTCAGACCACCTTGATTCTGAGGCTGGGACAATGTGTCCTTCATGGGAGATCCTACCGTTGACCAGGACTGTTTAATGGTACATGCCTTATGTCTCCTACTAACCGTAAATATTACGTCCAGACTCTAACAACTGTCTCATGGGAGCCACTGGCTCATTTGTTTAAGTTCCCCATGTGGCCATTTTGAATAAACCTCCTCTTTTTCTCTTCTTTGTATTAATATTTTTACCTTATAGAGGATGGATGGGTGAGCCTGACTTATCTAGGCTGCCAGAGTTTAGGCTCTTCCACTATTAACTCTAATAATAGTTCTGTGCATAAATGTATGTAATACCCTTGGAAAAAACATGGCCCCTACTGAACATTCACTGATTGACACTGTTTTTCTAGTTAAATTTAACCCCCCCTCAAAAAAAAAAAAAAGAAAAAAAAATAGAGAAAAAAAAAAAAAAAAAACGACAAAATAAAAACAGTTACTGGGGTCTTCTAAATACCAATCATGTGGAAATAATCTAGAAGTGACAACATTTTTACTTTAATATTAAAAGATGCAAGAGCATGACAATTCTGTTAAAAGCCTCCCACTGATGTGTGCCAGATCAATTTGCTCAGGTCTTTTCTTAAGACAGAATGGTAGAAAATGAATCCTGTAATGTAAGGAAAAATACAGTACTGTGTCTCTCCCTAGGTAAGGAGACAAGTGGCATCCACAGAGAAGCTTCTACATTGTCTATCTCTCCTCGGGAAGAAAGTTGGGTGAGATTGAGATTTTTCGTTTAATAACATCACATTTATTTCAACAAAATGATTTTTAAGTTCATAAGATAAGAAAAATGGCTCTGGGTTTAAGATCACTGTGTGCACTTCAAGAGGATCTGCATTCAGTGCTCAGAATCTACATGACAGCTCACACTCATCTAAAGTCCAGAGAAGTGGAATCTCTCCTCTGGTCTCCACAAGCAACCAGGAAGAACATGGTATACACACATACACATTTAAAGGCACATATTCTTGCACATAAAATAAAAATCAATGATTTTAATCCTAAAAATAAGGCATTCAAAACCCCAGAAGTTCAGCTATTGACACTGAGGTATTGACTAATCATTGGCTAGTCTATCTTCACAGTTCCTAGTTTTCTTTAAATAAAACAAAAGCAAAACACAATTTATTGTCCCCAACATCTCTTTTAAATATTTGTTTCCATGTTTTTTTTGTGTTTGTGTGTGTGTATGTGTGAATGTGTGCATATTTACAGACACACATATGAATATATAAAGGCTAGAAGGTAACCTCAGAGATGCTGCTCAAGTACCATCCCCCTTTTTTGCTGAAACAGGTGTTCTTAGGCCTGGAACTTACCAGGTAGGCTAGACTGGATGAAAAATGAGACCAAGGATCACAGACCTCCTTCACCTCAACACTGGAATTAGAATCTACAAAAATATGACCCACACCATGGATGCTAGGGCGTTTGACTCAGGTCCTCCTTCTTTTACCGTAACTGCTTCAACAACTACATACCATGCCCATACCATTGCCACAAATTTAACTTGTTTTTAAATACAAATGTTATCCCCGTATAATGGGTTCACAAATAAAGGCATTACTTATCTAGATTAGCAAAGCCACACAAACTCTTTGCTGCAAACAACTCTATATCTCAGTGAATTTCTATTCAGCTATACTATATAGTCTGGAGCTGAGGAGCGTCCCTGTGAGTTTTACACAATTACTATCACCCTTTTATACACTTGTTCAACACAAAGGAAAAAAAAAACATGATTAAAATTGAAGCTAAAAAACTAATTAGCTTTACATTATCTTTACAATTTATACGTTTTTACTCTTCTTTCTAAATGTTATACTGCCATAAAAATGCTTGATTTCTTATAAACATTTACACATCATAGGCTAGATGAAAATACGATTGGAAACATGATTTCAATTCTTTTATTTTTTTATTTCTGAGATTGGGTCTCATTCTTTAACATCATACATCATATGCTCATCCATTCTCCTGAAAATTTTGTGATTTTTCCATTTCCTCACAAGTGAATAGTAGTTCATTTTTACACATGTACTATATGTTTATTATCCCTTCATCTACTAGTTGTAAGGAGAAACACCTCTTTTCCATTATTGTTCTATTATGCAATTCCTGATGTGTTGTTTTGGACAATTTTAACAGTATTGAGTCCCTTTCTCCTAATGAAGCTCATTCTTAAGAGGTAATTATGTCAGCTACATTCATGAATGGGCTAGAAGGTTTTATTTCTGTTTATGTACTGGTAATAAGGATTTAAGGTCACAAGTTTGTTTTTGGTCATATTCAGGCTCCCCCTTAGCTGTAAGCCCAACATGCCTGAAGGCAAATATATATACAGATAGAGAGAGAGAGAGAGAGAGAGAGAGAGAGAGAGAGAGAGAGAGAGAGAGAGAGAGAGAATAAAACTTGTGGTCTATATTTTTACTTGGCTGGAGGACAATAAGAAAAAGATAAATCCAAATATGTCCCTGTTAAGAATAATACTAAATATAAGTATGAGAAGTAGTGTTTAAGCTATCACATCAGAGAGATGGCTTGCAGCTCCTGAAATGGCAAAAAGCCCAAGAGTTTCCTCAGTAACTTCCTTAACTCCTTTTCTTAGTTCACATTGATAAATTCTGATTCTGAATTGTATTTTCAAAAAGCAGAGATGTAGCAGTGACTGATGACTCCCTGTTTCAGAGTACTCCAGCCTGAACCACTGTGTCAAATGCTATCCATGCAGATATATGTGACTCTGGCCTGATTGGAACAGCCAAAGAACTGTGCTTTCTAAACTGGATAGGGAGTCAGGTCAGGGAGGGCTACTGGGTCTCTTTGTTGGCTACTGGTGCTATGGAGTAGTAGCAAGTGACAAGAAGCTGTGGACTGATTGGGGGTATCAGGTGGCAGAGCACTGCAGGCTAAATTAGCACCATGAACTGGTGGAGTGTAACAGGCAGCTAGGAGACAAGATCAGGAGCACCAATTGGAAAGTGATAGTTGTAGACTCCAGTGATGAAAGCCTCAGGGGAGGACAATTTTCCCCAAAGTGCTACCTCTGTACAAGACAGATGTTCTAAGGCTCTCAGACAGTCTTTGATGAAATACTTCACAGATGTTATTCCTTATGGATAATGTCTTATATCTATTTTAGGGTGGTTTGGGTACAAGAGTAGGTGTTTTCTATTGACTTGGTCTTTGACATTATTGATACCTCATCTCTATGTGGAATGGCTTCAGGTGTTGCTACTATAGTACATCTTATCAAACTTCTTTCCATGGGGTGTCAGAGTAACGGGTTCCAGGGCATAAACCTGGTCAAAAGTAGATAAAACACCTACCATTTTCTACTGTGATATGAGAGTATTAGGATTTCTGAATCTGCACTTTTCTGTCTGATGGCACCATACATTGCCCTAGAGATCACCTGCCTAGACCCCTCCCACCTAATAAATATCACCCAGAGGTTTATTCATTTCTATTATTAAAAGAATACTAGCCAGGAAATAAAGGTCTTCAAAAGCTCCTCAAGAACTTCTACACAAATCCACCTGAACCATCTCCAAGACTAACTAAAACAGTCACTACCTGATTGCGACCCTTTCCTCCCCCCCCAAAAAAAAAAACCTAAAAAATACATTCAGATGCTTAATCATGATTTGCTGATTCTGCTCCAAACAGGAGTAAAGGAAACAATATCTGTTGCATGTAGAAAACAAAAGCAGGCAGGATTTATGACATTCTCTATAAGACATTATTGACATATTTGTGTAGGCTTTAGGGAATTTTTTTTCAACTTTAATTCTATTTATTTATATTAAAAGAATTCCATTTAATGAATAAACAGTAACCAAAGATTATCATCATAATTTAATTAGATTCTCGATTTTCTCTTTAAATGTTGGTATTTTTGTTTGTCATGCTTTATCATATCCTTACTTTTTTTAATTTTTATTGGTTATTTTATTTCCTTATATTTCAAATGTTATCCCATTTCCCTGTTGAGTGGGGGACTCAACCATGGAAGCAGGCAAGCAGAGGTGAAATAGTCTTTATATTAGGGGATCTGGCTTTTTCTAGGAAGATGGACATTTTCTTTGTGTCCTAAATTATTACATTATCATACATAACTTGGTTAATCAACCAAGCACCAGGTATTAATATCTTTCTATTGATTTGAATGTGCAATGTTCCCCATAGATTCAGGGAATTGATCTGTGAATCTCCATTTGGTAGCACTGCTGGGAAAGGTTTAGAAATTGCAGCCTTGCTGGAGAAAGTTCATCCTTGGCTAAGGCCTTTAAGAGTATAAAATTCGGATATGAAGGGACACAATCAAAAGCTCCCTGCACACAAATCCTGTGGGAGGGAGAGCTAAACCTTGAGAGGGACAGACACGCCTGGGAGGCCAGAAGAGAGTATACTCTGCCCACATTTCTGACTCCAGACGAAAACACCTTATGCCATCTGGGATTCTGGTGCACATGGGCCCCGGAAAAAGGCTGCACAGGCCCTCCTGGTTGCCGCCCTCATGGAGAGCTCAAAAGCAGCGCCCCAGGAGCCACTTCAGCCACGGGACCACAGTTAAGACCAACTTTTCTGCACCAAGTGACAGCCTGGTGGTCTCAGGACACACAGAGTCAAAATTCCTCTGGGACTGGACACTTCTAGTTTTAAGCTATATCCAGAACCTTGCTGAACCCACAGTTCCCTGCCCCTAAAGCCCTTGGGAGAGAGAACTCACCTCCTGGATAGTGGGCACTCCTGAGCCTGCAGAGCAAAAGAGACCATCAATACTGCCCACATCAATGGCCCAAGAGGAAACTGTATAGGGCCTCTGGGATCAGGAAGATAGCGGCACTCGAGCAGCAGGTCCCCTGCAGTCCAGACACCTCAAGGATCTGAAGGGACCCCTTCAAAAGCTCCCTGCTCCCCAATCCCATGGGAGGGAGAGCTAAAGCTTCAGAGGGGCAGAAACACCTGGAAAGCCAGAAGAGACTACACTCTGCACACATTTCTGACTCAAGAGGAAAACACCTAATGACATCTGGGATCCTGGTGCACGGGGGCACGAGGAAAGACATCACAGGCCTTCTTGGTTGCCCTCCTCACAGAGAGCGCAAAAGCAGCCCACCAGGAGCTACTTCAGACTCAGGACCACAGATAAGGTCAACTTTTCTGCTCCAAGAGACATGCCTGGTGGACTCAGAACACAGGTCCACAGGCACAGATGAAGATCAGTATACAGGAATGAATACATGCTCAAAAGCAGAACATCCTGATCAAATACCTGGCTGAAAAAAAAAACAGGAAAATAGGTCTACAGCACTCCTGACACACAGAACAATAGGACGGTCTAGCCACTGTCAAAAATAGCTGAATAAGGTAATACCAAAGACAACCTGATGTCAAGAGGCAACCCCAGGACACCAAGCAACAGAAACCAAGACTACATGGCATCATTGGAGCCCAATTCTCCCACCAAAGCAAACACTGAATATCCAAACACACCAGAAAAGCAAGACCTAGATTTAAAATCACATTTGATCATGATGATGGAGGACTTCAAGAAAGACTTAAAGAAATCCTTAGAAAAATGGAGGAAAACATAAACAAACAAGTAGAAGCCTATAGAGAGGAATCACAAAAATCTCTGAAAGAATTCCAGGAAAGCACAATAAAACAGGTGAAGGAATTCAAAATGGAAATAGAAGCAATGAAGAAAGAACACTGGGAAACAACCCTGGATATAAAAAAGCAAAGGAAGAGACAAAGAACCGTAGATACTAGCACCACAAACAGAATACAAAAGAAAAAAGAGAGAATCTCAGGAGCAGAAGATTCCACAGAAATCAACGACTCAACTGTCAAAGATAATGTAAAGCGGAAAAGCTACTGGTCCAAAACATACAGGAAATCCAGGACTCAATGAGAAGATCAAACCTAAGGATAATAGGTATAGAATGGAGTGAGGACTCCCAGCTCAAAGGAACAGTAAATATCTTCAACAAAATCATTGAAGAAAACTTCCCCTAAAGAAAGAGATGCCCATAAACGTACAAGAAGCCTACAGAACTCCAAATAGATTGGACCAGAAAAGAAACTCCTCCAGTCACACAATAGTAAAAACACCAAATGCACAAAACAAAGAAATAATGTTAAAAGCAGTAAGGGAAAATGGTCAAGTAACATATAAAGGCAGACCTATCAGTATCACACAAGACTTCTCACCAGAGACTATGAAAGCCAGAAGATCCAGGACAGATGTCATACAAGACCCTAAGAGAACACAAACACAAGCCCAGTTTGACTATGTCCAGCAAAACTCTCAATAAACATAGTTGGAGAAACCAAGATTTTCCATGACAAAACCAAATTTACAAAATATCTTTCTGCAAATCCAGCCATAAAAAGGATAATAAATGGCAAAGCCCAACATAAGGAGGCAAGGTATACCCTAGAAAAAGCAAGATACTACTTGTCTTGGCAACAAAACAAAGAGAAGAAAAGCACACAAACATAATCTCACATCCAAATAAGAATATAAAAGGAAGCAACAATCACTATTCCTTAATATTTCTCAACATCAATGGAATCAACTCCCCAATAAAAAGAAATAAATTAACAAACTGGGTATGCAATAAAGACCCAGCATTCTACTGCTTATAGGAATCACACCTCAAAGACAAAGACAGACACTACCTCAGAGTGAAATGCTGGAAAACAACTTTCTAAGCAAATGGTCTGAAAAAGCAAGCTGGAGTAGCCATTCTAATATCAAATAAAATCAATTTTCAACTACAAGTCATCAAAAAGGATAAGGAAGGACATTTCATATTCATCAAAGGAAAAGGAGGAGCTCTAAATCCTAAATATCTATGCTCCAAGTACAAGGGCACCTACATGCATAAAAGAAACCTTACTAAAGCCCAAACCACACATTGCACCTCACACAATAACAGTAGGAGATTTCAACACCCAACACTCCTCAATGGACAGATCATCGAAACAGAAATTAAACAAAGACATAGATAGACTAAGAGAAGTCGTGAATCAAATGGACTTAACAGATATTTATAGAACATTCTATCCTAAAACAAAAAGATATACATTCTTCTCAACAACTCATTGTACTTTCTCCAAACCAGACCATATAATTGGTCATAATACAGGCATCCATAGATAAAGAAAGATAGAAATAATCCCATGTGTCCTATCAGACCACCACAGGCTAAAGCTGGTATTAAACAACAATAAGGAGAAAATGCCTACATATAATCGGAAGATGAACAATGCCCTACTCAATGATAACCTGGTCAAGGAAGAAATAAAGAAATTAAAGACTTCTTAGAATTTAATGAAAATGAAGGTACAACATACCCAAACTTATGGGACACAATGAAAACCGTGCTGAGAAGAAAACTCATAGTTCTGAGTAACTGCAGAAAGAAACAGGACAGAGCATATATCAGCAGCGAGACAGCACACCTAAAAGCTCTAGAACAAAAAGAAGCAAATACACACAGGAGGACTAGAGGTCAGGAAATAATTAAATTCAGAGCTGAAATCAACCAAGTAGAAACAAAAGGGAGTATACAAAGAGTCAGCAGAACCAAAAGTTGGTTCCTTGAGAAAATCAAGAAGATAGATAAACCTTTAGCCAGTCTAACGAGAGGACACAGAGAGTGTGTTCAAATTAACAAAATCAGAAATGAAAAGGGAGACACAACTAAAGAACCAGAGAAAATTCAAAAAATCATCAGATCCTACTACAAAGCCTATATTCAACAAAACTTGAAAATTTGCTGGAAATAGACAATTACCTAAACAGATACCAGGTACCAATATTAAATCAGGAACAGATAAACCATTTAAACAAACCCATAACTACAAAGAAATAGAAGCAGTCATTAAAGGACTCCCAATCAAAAGAGCATAGGTCCAGATGGGTTCAGTGCAGATTTCTATCAGATCTTCATAGAAGACCTCATACCAATACTATCCAAACTATACCACAAAATTGATACAGATGAAGTGCTACCGAATTCCTTCTCTGAAGCCACAATTACTCTTATACCTACAGCACACAAAGACCCAACAAAAAAGAGAATTTCAGACCAATTTCCCTTATGAATATCGATGCAAAAATATTCAATAAAATTCTGGAAAGCTGAATCCAAAAGCACATCAAAACAATCATCCACCATGTTCAAGTAGGCTTCACCCAGGCATAAAGGGATGGTTTAATATACAGAAAACCATCATCGTAATCCATTATATAAACAAATTGAGAGAACAAAACTACATGATCATTTCATTAGATGCTGAGAAAGCATTTGACAAAATTCAACACCCCTTCATGATAAAAGTCCTGGAAAGAATAGGAATTCAAGGCCCATACCTAAACATAGTAAAAGCCATATACAGCAAACCAGTGGCTAACATTACACTAAATGGAGAGAAACTTGAAGCAATCCCACTAAAATCAGGGACTAGACAAGGCTGCCCACTCTCTCCCTACTTTTTCAATATATTTCTTGAAGTTCTAGCCAGAGCAATCAGACAACAAAAGTACATCAAAGGGATACAGATTGTAAAAGAAGTCAAAATGTCACTATTTGCAGATGTTATGATAGTATATTTAAGTGATCCCAAAAGTTCCACCGGAGAACTACTAAACCTGATAAACATCTTCATCAAAGTGGCTGTGTATAAAATTAACTCAAATAAATCAGTAGCATTCCTCTAAAACAAAAAGGAAAGAAAAGAAACAAGCCGAGAAAGAAATTAGGGAAATGACACACTTCATAATAGTCCAAAATAATATAAAATATCTCAGTGTGACTTTAACCAAGCAGGTGAAAGATTTGTATGATAAGAATTTCAAGCCTCTGAAGAAAGAAATTAAAGAAGATCTCAGAAGACAGAAAGATCTCCCATGCACATGGATTGGCAGGATTAATATAGTATAAATGGCCGTTTTACAAAAAGCAATCTACAGATTCAATGCAATCCCCATCAAAATACCAGTCCAATTCTTCAGAGAGTTATACACAACAATATCTTGAATAACAAAAAAACCCTGGATAGCTAAACCTATCCTCAACTATAAAAGGACTTCCGGGGGAATCACTATCCCTGAACTCAAGCAGTATTACTGAGAAATAGTGATAAAAACTGCATGGTATTGTTACAGAGACAGACAGATAGACCAGTGGAATAGAATTGAAGACCCAGAAATGAACCCACACACCTATGGTCACAACTTTTGACAAAGGATCCAAAACCAACCAATGGAAAAAGGTAGCATTTTCAGCAAATGGTGCTGTTTCAACTGGAGGTACATGGAGAAGAATGCAGATCGAACAATGCTTATCACCCTGTACAAAGCTTAAGTCCAAGTGGAACAAGGACATCCACATCAAACTAGATACACTCAAACTAAGAGAAGAAAAAGTGGAGAAGCATCTCGAACACATGGGCACTGGAGAAAATTTCCTGAACAAAACACCAAGGGTTTACCCCTAAGATCAAGAATCGACAAATGGGATCTCATAAAACTGTAAAGCTCCTGTAAGGCAAAGGACAGGACAAAATGGCACCCAACTGATTAGGAAAAAAATCTCTACCAATCCCACAACTGATAGAGGGATTATATCCAAAATATGCAAAGAACACAAGAAATTAGCCTGCAGGGAGACAAATAACCCAATCAAATAATGGGGTTCAGACCTAAACAAAGGATTCACAGCTGAGGAATGCCGAATGGCTGAGAAACACCTGAAGAAATGTTCAAATCTTTAGACATAAGGGAAATGCAAATCAAATCAACCATGAGATTTCACCTCACACCTGTGAGAATGGCTAAGATCAAAACTCAGGTGTCAGCAAATGCTGGCGAGGATATGGAGAAAAAGGAACACTCTTCCAATGTTGGTGGGTTTGCAGACTGGTACAAGCATTCTGGAAATCAGTCTGGAGGTTCTTCCCAAAATTTGATATTAAACTTCTTCCAGACCCAGCTATACCACTCTTTGGCATATACCCAAAAGATGCCCCAACATATAACAAAGACACATGCTCCACTATATTCATAGCAGTCTTATTTATAATAGCCAGAAGCTGGAAAAAACCCAGATGCCCTTCAACAGAGGAATGTATACAGAAAATATATTACATCTACACAATGGAATATTACTCAGCTATCAAAACAATGACTAAATGAAATTCATAGACAAATGGATGGAACTGAAAAATATCGTCCTGTGTGAGGTAACCCAATCACAGAAAAACACACATGGTATGCAGTCATTGATAAGTGGATGGTAGCCAAAATGCTTGAATTACTCTTGATGCACAGAAAACATGAAACTCAAGAAGGATGACCAAAATGGGAATGCTTCACTTGTACTTTAAAAGGGGAACAAGAATACCCTTGGCAGGGAATAGGGAGGCAAAGTGTATAACAGAGGCAGAAGAAACACCCATCCAGTCTGATACACCCATTTTGGAAATCAGTCTAGAGGTTCCTCAGAAAATTGGACATTGAAATACCTGAGAATCCAGCTATATCTGTCTTGGGCATATACCCAAAAGAAGCCCAAATGCTTGAATTACCCTTGATGCACAGAACACATGAAAGTCAAGAAGGATGACCAAAATGCGAATGCTTCACTCCTTCTTTAAAAGGGGAACAAGAATACCCTTGGCAGGGAATAGCGAGGCAAAGTTTAGAACAGAGCCAGAAGGAACACCCATTCAGAGCGTGCCCCACATGTGGACCATATATATACAGCCACCCAATTAGATAAGATGGATTAAGCATAGAAGTGCAGGCCAACAGGAACTGGATGTAGATCTCTCCTTAGAGACACAGCCAGAATACAGCAAATACATTGGCGAATGCCATCATTAAACCACTGAACTGAGAACAGGACCCCTGTTGAAGGAATAAGAGAAAGGACAGGAAGGGCTTGAAGGGGCTTGTGACCCCATATGAACAACAATGACAACAAACCAGAGCTTCCAGGGACTAATCCACTACCCAAATGCTATACATGGACTGACCCTGGGCTCCATTCTCATAGGTAGCAGTGAACAGCCTAGTAAGAGCACCAATGGAAGGGGAAGCCCTTGGTCCTTCCAAGACTGAACCCCCAGTGAATGTGATTGTTGCAGGGAGGGCGGAAATAGGAGGAGGATGCAGAGGGGAACACCCACAGAGAAGGGGGGAGGGGTTAGGGGGATGTTGGCCAGGAACCAGGAAAGGAATAACAATCAAAATGTAAATAAGAAATACTCAATTTAATAAAGATGTAAAAAAAATCCAATTAAAAAAGAGCTTAAAAAATCCAAATCACTAGAACTTCAAATATTAATTTAAATCATTAATTGATTGAGAAGTTTACAACAGAGATTACATACATTCATATCTATTAAAAGTAGTTATCTTCCAAACATCATTATCTGTCCCTAGGCCTAAAAGTTCATAGAGAGTTAGAGAACAAAATTAAGTTATTAAAAGTTTGAATAAATAAACCGAGTCAATATTTTTTTCTTCTTTATTAACTTGAGTATTTCTTATTTACATTTTGATTGTTATTCCCTTACCCCGTTTCCAGGCCAACATCCCCCAACCCCACCACATCCCCTTCAATATGGACTTTCCCTCCCCATCCTTGCTCTATTACCAACCTCACCCCAAAAATCACGTCACTGGGGGTTCAGTCTTAGCAGGACCCAGGGCTTCCCCTTCCACTGGTGCTCTTACTAGGCTATTCATTGCTACCTATGAGATTGGAGCACAGGGTCAGTCCATATATAGTCTTTGAGTAGTGGTTTAGTCCCTGGAAGCTCTGGTTGTTTGGCATTGTAGTTCATATGGGGTCTTGAGTCCCTTCAAGCTCTTCCAGTCCTTTCTCTGATTCCTCCAACAGGGTCCAATTCTCAGTTCAGTGGTCTGCTGGCATTCACCTCTGTATTTGCTGTATTCTGGCTGTGTCTTTCAGGAGAGATCTACATCCCGCTCCTGTCGGACTGCACTTCTTTGCTTCATCCATCTTGTCTAATTGGGTGGCTGTATATGTATGGGCTACATGAGGAACAGGCTCTGAATGGGTGTTTCTTCTGCCTCTGTTTAAACCTTTGCCTCCCTATTCCCTGCCAAGGGTATTCTTGTTCCCCTTTTAAATAAGGAGTTTAACATTCACATTTTGATCATCAGTATTGAGTTTCATGTGTTCTGTGCATCAAGAGTAATTCAAGTCTTTGGGCTAATAGCCATTTATCGATGAGTGCATACCATGTGTGTTTTTCTGTGATTGGATTACCTCACACAGGATGATATTTTCCAGTTCCATCCATTTGCCTATGAATTTCATTTAGTCATTGTTTTTGATAGCTGAGTAATATTCCATTGTGTAGATGTACCACATTTTCTGTACCCATTCCTCTTTTGAAGGGCATCTGGGTTCTTTCCAGCTTCTGACTCTTATAAATAAGGGTTCTATGAACAGAGTGAAGCATGTGTCTTTGATATATGTTGGGGCATCTTTTGGGTATATGCCCCTGAGAGGTATAGCTGGGTCCTCAGGTATTTGAATGTTCAATTTTCTGAGAAACCTCCAGACTGTCTTCCAGAATGGTTGTACCAGTCTGCAATCCCACCAACAATTGAGGAGTGTTCCACATTCGGTACATCCTCCCCAGCATTTGCTGTCACCTTAGTTTTTTACCTTAGCTATTCTCACTGGTGTGAGGTAAAATCTCAGGGTTGTTTTGATTTGCATTTCCCTTATGACTAAAGATGTTGAACATTTCTTTAGGTGTTTCTCAGCCGTTCAGCATTCCTCAGCTGTGAATTCTTTGTTTAGCTATGAACCCCATTTTTTTTAATAGGGTTATGTGGCTCCCTGCTATATAACTTCTTGAGTTCTTTGCATATTTTGGATATAAGCCCTCTATCTGTTGTAGGATTGGTAAAGATGTTTTTCGAATCTGTTAATTGCCATTTTGTCCTAACCACAGTGTCCTTTGCCTTACAGAAGCTTTGCAGTTTTATGAGATCCCATTTGTCGATTCTTGATCTTAGGGCATAAACCCTTGGACTTTTGTTCAGGAAATTTTCTCCAGTACCCATGTGTTCGAGATGCTTCCCCACTTTTTCTTCTATTACTTTGAGTGTATCTGGTTTGATGTGGAGGTCCTTGTTCCACTTGGGCTTAAGCTTTGTACAGGGTGATAAGCATTGATTGATCTGCATTCTTCTACATGTTGACCTCCAGTTGAACCAGCGCCATTTGCTGAAAATGCTATCGTTTATCCACTGGATGGTTTTGGCTCCTTTGTCAAAAATCAAGTGACCATAGGTGTGTAGGTTCATTTCTGGGTCTTCAATTCTATTCCACTGGTCTATCTGTCTGTCTCTGTACCAATACAAGTCAGTTTTTATCACTATTGCTCTTTAATACTGCTTGAGTTCAGGAATAGTAATTCTGCCAGAAGTCCTTTTATTGTTGAGAATAGTTTCAGCTATCCTGGTTTTTTTGTTATTCCAGATAATTTGCAAATTGTTCTGTCTAACTCTTTGTAGAATTGGATTGGTATTTTGAAGCGGATTGCATTGTATCTGTAGATCGCTTTGGTAAAATGGCTATTTTTACTATATTATTCCTGCCAATCCATGAGCATGGGAGATCTTTCCATCTTCTGAGGTCTTCTTCAATTTCTTTCTTCAGAGTCTTGAAGTTCTTATTGTACAGATCTTTTACTTGCATGTTTAAAGTCACACCAAGGTACTTTATATTATTTGGGTCTATTATGAAGGGTGTCGTTTCCCTAATTTCTTTCTTGGCTTGTTTCTTTTTTGTGTAGAGGAAGGCTACTGATTTATTTGAGTTAATCTTATATCTAGCTAATTTTCTAAAGTTGTTTATCAGCTTTAGTAGTTCTCTGGTGGAACTTTTGGGATCACTTAAATGTACTATCAAATCATCTGCAAATAGTGATATTTTGACATCTTTTTTAATCTGTTTCTGCTTGATCTCCTTTTGTTTTCTGATTGATCTGGCAAGGATTTCAAGAACTATACTGAAAAAGTAGGGAGAGAGTGGGCAGCCTTGTCTAGTCCCTGATTTTAGTGGGAATGCTTCAATTTTCTCTCCATTTAGTTTAATGTTAGTGACTGGTTTGCTGTATATGGCTTTTTCTATGTTTAGGTATGGGCCTTGAATTCCTATTCTTTCTAGGACTTTTATCATGAAGGGGTGTTGAATTTTGTCAAATGCTTTCTCAGTATCTAATGAAATGATCATGTGGTTTTGTTCTTTCAGTTTTTTTTATATGATGGATTACGATGATGGTTTTCTGTATATTAAACCATCCCTGCATACCTGAGAGGAAGCCTACTTGATCATGGTGGATGATTGTTTTGATGTGCTCTTGGATTCGGTTTGCCAGAATTTTATTGAGTATTTTGCATTGATATTCATAAGGGAAATTGGACTGAAGTTCTCTTTCTTTGTTGGGTCTTTGTTTGGTTTAGGTATAAGAGTAATTGTGCCTTCATAGAAGGAATTCGGTAGTGTTCCATCTGTTTCAAGTTTGTAGAACAGTTTGGATAGTAATGGTATGAGGTCTTCTATGAAGGTCTGATATAATTCTGCACTAAACCCGTCTGGACCTGGTCTCTTTTTGGTTGGGAGACCTTTAATGACTGCTTCTCTTTCCTTAGGTGTTATGGGGTTGTTTAAATGGTTTATCTGTTCCTGATTTAATTTCGGTACCTGGTATCTGTCTAGGAAATTATCTATTTCCTGCAGATTTTCAAGTTTTGTTGAATATAGGCTTTCATAGTAGTATCTGATAATTTTTTTTCAATATCCTATGATTCTGTAGTTATGTCTCCCTTTTCATTTCTGATTTTGTTAATTTGAACACACTCTCTGTGTCCTCTCGTTAGACTGGCTAAGGATTTATCTATCTTGTTGATTTTCTCAAGTAACCAACTTTTGGTTCTGTTGATTCCTTGTATGGTCCTTTTTGTTTCTATATGTTTGATTTCAGCTCTGAGTTTGATTATTTCCTGCCTTCTAATCCTCCTGGGTGTATTAGCTTCTTCTTGTTCTAGAGCTTTTAGGTGTGCTGTCAAGCTGGTGACGTATGCTCTGTCCTGTTTCTTTCTGCAGGCACTCAGCGCTATGAGTTTTCCTCTTAGCACAGCTTTCAATGTGTCCCATAATTTTGGGTATGTTGTACCTTCATTTTCATTAAATTTTAGGAAATCTTTAATTTCTTACTTTATTTCTTTCTTGACCAGGTTACCATTGAGTAGAGCATTGTTCAACTTCCACGTCTATGTGGGCATTCTTCACTTATTTTTATTGAAGACCAGCTTTAGCCCATAGTGGTCTGATAGGGTGAATGCGATTATTTCTATCTTTCTGTATCTGTTGAAGCCTGTTTTTTGACCAATTATATGGTCAATTTTGCAGAATATACCTTGAGGTGCTGAGAAGAATGTGTATCCTTTTGCTTTAGGATAGAATGTTCTATAAATATCTGTTAAGTACATTTTGTTCATGACTTCTCTTAGTCTGTCTATGTCTCTGTTTAATTTTTTTCCATGCTGAGTCAATATTTTATCTTCTATCCTTACACATGCAAAAAATCATTAGTTCTCTTTTTATGACCTTTGGTTAATTGTTTTCAACTTCTTGGAATGTGTTCTAAGTTGTAAATGTCACCTTTCTATCTCAGAAACAATTAGTTCTTGAAACTTCAAGACTGGCAGAGTTCTCATTGTAGCTCGATATCTGGAAGAAATTAATAGCAGTCCTATTATAAAATATCGTAATAATTGCTAGTGTTATTTTAGAAATTCTTATAAGATCATTATTAAGAATTAAAAAGTCATCTATATTGCATCACTACAAGACAGTTTATTTTGCTTTTCCTATAGAAATCTCAGAAGGGTGAGCTGATACCTAATGATTGTTTTCTGGATATATATATATGCTTTTAATAGCAGGACTATTTCTTCAAATGTAATGTCTTCTGCCTTGTCTGAAGGAGCGTATCTGTCATAACTTTATAGTTCATGTTGCAAAAATATCTGAGGAAGATCATCTGTTATTTTTTAGTTCTTCCTAGATGGCTCCTGGCAGACCAACATTGAAAACTGCAAAGAGGAAGCAGAGAGAGCATAATGGAAACAGTGTGTGCATTTTGGAACCTCAAAGCCAACCCCCAGTAACATACTTCTGTTAATATCACACCCTCTAGGACTCCACAACAGTGCTCCCGTAAAGATTCTCAAATGATTGAGATTATGGACTTCATCTTGCTCGAATTACCACACAGGTGTGGACAATTTAATCAATAAATATTTGTTGATTGTATGTAAAACACATTTTCAAACTTTGATTATTTGTGTTTTTTTACGTTTTCTGTCTTATCTCATAAGTTTTTGAACCTTAACTCTGGTCCATATGCTTGCATTGCCAGTACTTTTAGCTTCTGAGCCATCTGTCTATACCTCCCTATTTTCTTTTGCTTACATAGTTTCTGAAATGTAGTGGTAGAATTCTAAAATAGGCAGAGAAACATTTGCATGGAGAAATGTAGAACATTCAGATAACAGGGTACCACATACCAGCTGTTGCTCCTAGCAATGCACAGAAATATCCTTTCATTGTCTTTTAAAATTCTCCCTCTTTCTTGTCTCTGGGATACTAGATATCATTATTATTGGCAAGATACCTGCTTCATGTAAAGAACCTTTTCAAAGCAATCAGTAATGAGAATAGACTTGCAATTTACTCAAGAGAACGGTAAGGTACAGAAAGCAGTCAAGACTCATTCAATTTAAAGGTATCATTAATGGCAACTCATTAGAGACATGAGCAAAGCAAAATATTAATTAAGAGATCCATTTCCTGTAATCACATCTGTATATTTATTGCCTGCGTTCAGGGCACAGCTAAAATTCTCTCTTTCCCTGGGCCATTTGGTCCATGATCTGTGTATATTTTTATGTGGGTTTTTACAGTATCTTGGATCCATACATCTGAAGACAGGTTGGTGATTTGGCCCCTGGATAGACAATTGTTGTTTACATTCCCTAAATGTCCGTGGGTCCCAGCCAAGATTGTCTCAACAGGCTTGCATGGTGTTTGAGCATTAAGTCAAATTCCTGAGGCCTCTTGGGTGTAAAGCTCCTATTGGCTGATATAGACCTATGATCCTTGGAAAACTTTCCCTGTAATATCAACACTGAAAAGAGAAAACAGAAAGATCATCACGGCTTGATGGCTTTCAGAATAGACAAAACACTACATGAAAGGAATGTGGTTGACTTTGACTCCCTGTTCTAATATATGCACTCATGGATACATCCACTAGCATACACATCTTCAGAGACAAACTAAAAGAAGAGAAAGTTTGCACTAAAACTTGCTGAGGAGATAGACAAATATAATTGTCTATCCATAACATTCAGAACCTCAGATGATGTTGGGTTACTGGGGAACTTAGACCCCTCTGGAATGATAGCACACAAAACTGTCGTTTCTGAGGGTTAACACACTGAAATTTTACAGGGCCACACAAATTTATCCTGTCTACAGTCCTGCTAATCTAGAAGCTCCAACACCTCACCTCACACTAAAACAGAAACTTACAGAAGGGCACTTGACCCTGTCAATGTCAAGGACCAGTCTAAACTAAGGAAAGGGGTTCCTGAGGAAAGACTGTTTCAAAATGTAACAAAATTGACTCAAAGTCAATCATGGGTACAAGTTGACAGCTCTATGTTCTTTGTGATTCTTTTACTTTCAAATTAATTCAATCATTACCCCATATACCTTTAGATTATCCAAGAAATCAGCATTTTATAACCTTTGTCCCTTGTTTCTGAGAAAAAGAAACCAATTGTTTTAACTTAGCTCATGAACTAAGAGATCTGCCTATGCATGTAAGTGCACACAATAAGTTTAGACAGGTAGGGTCCTGCCCTGTGATCATTGATCTCTAAATCTCTTTATCTCCTTCCTTAATGACTTTCTTACAAACTGGGTCATAGTACAGCTGCATCTGTTCTTTTAGACCTGCAAAGCACCTTCTATAATTCATATTATATCCTTATATTTTGGATAATACTAATATTAAATATGTTTGAACTCATATTTTAAGAGTTCTTTTCCACAACCTTATAGTTTGTACTGAAAGTCTAAGTGTTTACCTTTTTGCTGAGATATTAACCACACCCTCAAACTCCCGGATTGATTCTACCTATGATTATCATGATATCCTGGCAGAGAGGACATTTGCTGCTAACATTGGCAGGGAGAATATTTCCCCAAGGTAAAACGTAAAATAAAACATACAAAGAAGCCTTATGCCTAGCATCAGTCAACTCTTATGGAAAACCAAGCTTGGCTGGCTCTGCTCCATGTGTGGGTACTCTGTTATGCACATTGCCAACAAGGAATCTGCATGCTACCTTTGGAACTGAGTCTGTTTGTAGCACTTTCTGAACAAGATGCTTAATAAAGACTGGATACAACTCTAATTCCAGTGTACAAGATAAAAATAAAACATCACCTTTATTTATATCTCTGCGGTGTCTACTTCTGGCTGCCTTTACTGGTTGCTGTCTATTTGTGGATGTTTCTGTCAGTTCTGTTGGTTGGAGAAATCAATCTAAAACAGTAGAAGGAACAAGAAATCCAAAGACGATCACCACTAGCAAAACATCTGTACATAATGCATTACACTACTCCCTGCAAGGTCATGAAACCCTTTCTTTTGGTGCAAAGGGGATAATACATGATACAGCACTGATGGGCACAGTACAACACAAGGAGGATTTCGAAGTCAAGGATAGATGTGGTGTCCATTTCTCACCCAGATTACTCTAGGCATTCTGTGCAATAAATTGGCCCTCTTTTGGAGTCACATTGCTCAGTGAAGAATCTCTGGACAAACAGATGGTTCTTGCCATCTGGAACACAATGACTGTAGACCCTGGTCTCTTCAACCTAGCCACTTTTCCTATATTCGCCAGTGGCTTTCCCATAAGCAAGACCCACCTCTCTGGCTTAAACTTGCATCTTCTGTTGCAGATCTGAATTCCCTTGGTTCAGCTGTGATGTGAAAAACCCAGATCTCAGCCTCTTTTCTTAGCATGACTGGAAGAATTCATGTTTTCTCCTTTATGTGTCCCAGCATGACACATGCCATATGAGGGAAGGGTAGAAAATTCCCTCAGTGTAGCTTTTGAGAGAAAGATAGCCTCTTCTACATTGGTCCCTTCCCTACTACACACACACACACACACACACACACACACACACACACACACACAAAAAACACACACAGTGGTTCTAGCAATGGGAACTTTTTTTAAGAGTGTACACATGGTAATCTGTGGTCAGCTTACCTTGGAACAAAAGCCAACTCTCTACACATGTAATTCTCAATAGTTAGATACCATCGGAGTCAACAAGAGCAGTGATTATGATAGAGAACCTAAATCCAGAGAGAGAGAGAGAGAGAGAGAGAGAGAGAGAGAGAACAGATAATGATAGAGAGAGACAGAGAGATAGACAGACAGAGAAATGGAGAAAGAATAGTTAATAGTAACATATGAAAGAAGCCAGTTGGCAGAAAGGTTAGATCTGAAGCTATGAGGCATTTTTTGAGAAAACCTAATGGTCAGAGTAGAAGGTGAGATCTACATGCCTAGGTCCAGGATTGGAGTTCTCAACTGGAAGCAGGGATAGCTGGAAGGCACATAATAAATATACATAGACTATTCTTTGAATACAAACTGACAGGCAATTTCAAGGCTTAAAGTCTCTCTCTCTCTCTCTCTCTCTCTCTCTCTCTCTCTATCGCAACTGCTAGAGGCTGCACACACTCTGCATTCTCTTGTGCACTCTGTTTTTTTTTATTGAGGTTTTCTTTTCTCAAACTCCCACACTCATGTACACCTTTGTTCATTACCCTTTCATTCTCAACACACTCTTCATACACGCCTCACATATCTCATACTCATCACATGCACTCTCTTTCTCTGACACACACAATCTTCATACACACCTCACATTCTCTCTTCACTCACTCTTCACATGCTCTTCTCATGTTCTCTCTTTCGCTCTCACATTCCCTCTCTGATTCACTCTTTCCGTTCTCTCTTCAGTGACTCTTCACATGCTACTCTAATCCTCTCCAGCCTTTCTCTTGCCCTGGTCTTTTAATCATAATCCAAAAGCAAGTAGAAAAAAGACATTGTATAATCATTGTCAAATCAAATTCAAAAGAATAACCAAATCCCTCAAAAAACTGAGAATTATAATTGTTCCCCAAAGTTTCAAACGTCCCCTATTCCCAGGCCTATGGCCAAAATAATAATAATTATAAACTTATCATTATTTAAACTTTAACTTTTATCTTATTCTACTTCAGAACTCAAAGCTCTGAGGTCAGCTACTTGTATTTTCCTGTGAAGCTCTAATGATAAATGACATAGGCACAGGTGCCAGGCAGTGACCTGGAAGAATCAAATTAACCCTTAACTCACTGGTTCCACTACTCTTCTGTCCCTTGCACACAATGACTCTCATAAGAGTCCCAGTGTTTTGACTTCATTTTACTAGTATATGATTTTATACATTCTATACTTCCTTATCCAGGAACTACTCTCAAATGTTATGTAAAACTTACTTCTTAACTTCAATAACTTTTTTCCTTTCTTAGGGTTCCAATGTTGGTGCTAATTCATTTTTTTTTTTTTTTTTTTTTTTTTTATTAACTTGAATATTTCTTATATACAATTCAAAGTGTTATTCCTTTCCGGTTTCGCATAGAACATCCCCTTCCTCCCCCTACCTTATGGGTGTTCCCTCCCCACCCTCCCCCATTGCCGCCCTCCCCCGACAGTCTAGTTCACTGGGCGTTCAGTCTTAGCAGGACCCAGGGCTTCCCCTTCCACTGATGCTCTTACTAGGATATTCATTGCTACCTATGAGGTTAGAGTCCAGGGTCAGTCCATGTATAGTCTTTAGGTAGTGGCTTAGTCCCTGGAAGCTCTGGTTGCTTGGCATTGTTGTACATATGGGGTATCAAGCCCCTTCAAGCTCTTCCAGTTCTTTCTCTGATTCCTTCAACGGGGGTCCTATTCTCAGTTCAGTGGTTTGCTGCTGGCATTCGCCTCTGTATTTGCTGTATTCTGGCTGTGTCTCTCAGGATCGATCTACATCCGGCTCCTGTCGTCTGCACATCTTTGCTTCATCCATCTTGTCTAATTGGGTGGCTGTATATGTATGGGCTACATGTGGGGCTGGCTCTGAATGGGTGTTCCTTCAGTCTCTGTTTTAATCTTTGCCTCTCTCTTCCCTGCCAAGGGTATTCTTATTCCTCTTTTAAAGAAGGGTGAAGCATTCATTTTGATCATCCGTCTTGAGTTTTCATTTTGTTCTAGGCATCTAAGGTAATTCAAGCATTTGGGCTAATAGCCACTTATCAATGAGTGCATACCATGTATGTCTTTCTGTGATTGGGTTAGCTCACTCAGGATGATATTTTCCAGTTCCAACCATTTGCCTACGAATTTCATAAAGGCATTGTTTTTGATAGCTGAGTAATATTCCATTGTGTAGATGTACCACATTTTCTGTATCCATTCCTCGGTTGAAGGGCATCTGGGTTCTTTCCAGCTTCTGGCTATTGTAAATAAGGCTGCGATGAACCTAGTGGAGCACGTGTCTTTTTTATATGTTGGGGCATCTTTTGGGTATATGCCCAAGAGAGGTATAGCTGGATCCTCAGGCAGTTCAATGTCCAATTTTCTGAGGAACCTCCAGACTGATTTCCAGAATGGTTGTACCAGTCTGCAACCCCACCAACAACGGAGGAATGTTCCTCTTTCTCCGCATCCTCGCCAGCATTTGCTGTCACCTGAGTTTTTGATCTTAGCCATTCTCACTGGTGTGAGGTGAAATCTCAGGGTTGTTTTGATTTGCATTTCCCTGATGACTAAAGATGTTGAACATTTCTTTAGGTGTTTCTCAGCCATTTGGCATTCCTCAGCTGTGAATTCTTTGTTTAGCTCTGAACCCCATTTTTTTAATAGGGTTATTTGTCTCCCCTTTGGTCTAACTTTTTGAGTTCTTTGTATATTTTGGATATAAGGCCTCTATCTGTTGTAGGATTGGTAAAGATCTTTTCCCAATCTGTTGGTTGCCGTTTTGTCCCTATACAATGTCCTTTGCCTTACAGAAGCTTTGTAGTTTTATGAGATCCCATTTATGTCGATTCTTGATCTTAGAGCATAAGCCATTGGTGTTTGTTCAGGAAATTTTTCCAGTGCCCATGTGTTCCAGATGCTTCCCTAGTTTTTCTTCTATTAGTTTGAGTGTTTCTGGTTTGATGTGGAGGTCCGTGATCCACTTGGACTTAAGCTTTGTACAGGGTGATAAGCATGGATCGATCTGCATTCTTCTACATGTGGACCTCCAGTTGAACCAGCACCATTTGCTGAAAATGCTATCTTTTTTCCATTGCATGGTTTTGGCTCCTTTGTCAAAAATCAAGTGACCATAGGTATGTGGGTTCATTTCTGGGTCTTCAATTCTATTCCATTGGTCTATCTGTGCTAATTCATTTTCTAATAATTTCTTTAAAGTTTCTTTGGAAGTCAAGCATTAATCTGGAACTACTATTGTAAAGTTATTACATTGTTTCCAAGGTGAGAACACACAGCATGCACCTGAACCATTAGGGCTGTGCTGTTCTGTGCCCCTATGCCTCAATTGCCAATTGTTTAAGAATCATAACACCAAGGAACATCTAGTTTCACAGAGTTCACCAGAGCAGAAGGAGAAAGAAGTAGAAAAGTCAGATATAATAGAATAATTATGTACACCAAGGCCAACTGAAAGGCATTCATGCACAAATGATATCTATACAGCCGTTGACCAGGGCTAAGGTTAGGAGAAATGGAAATGACCAGTTTTTACAAAGAGTTGCTGTGTGCTACTGAGATGTATTCCTCCCAGACTACTGCAGGCAGCCTCTTATTTCAGATGGTGGATCCCCTGGATGGATGTGTCTCCTACTTTTCAGGGTCCCAGACGCCACCCTACTTTCCAAGGAGCTGCCTCTGGATTCTGAGATGTCTCCATCCCTGCCTAATGCTGGCAGTTCCTGTCATTGTATGTTGTTCCCAGCAGCTATGTAAAGGACATAAAAAGGCTCTGGACACTTGTGCACAGTGACTTTAATAGTGTCACACCTATTCCACTTCTCTAGCCCGTCCATCTTCAGCAATGCTTTTCTCTTGCAGAATAAACTGTCTCTATTTCATTCACTCTCATGTACCATTGCTCCAATTATTTGCTTCAGAACAAAGAACCTAGAAATGCTAGTAGTTTTCTACTCAATGCACATCTGCACACCAAAATGATCTCATTGGAACCAATCCTGGTCAAGCTTCAGGCTGTCAGCTCTACCTTTATCCTGCCTGACTAGATGCTGCCATGCTGTTACATTGATGATAATACACTGAACCTCTGATCCTGTAAGCCAGATCAAATACATGATGTCCTTTATAAGACTTACCTTGGTCATGGTATATATTCACAACAGTAAAACTCTAACTAAGATGGGATTTGGTACAAGAAATAAGGTATTTCAGTGATAGGTCTTACCATTTTTTTTTCCTTTGGAAGAATGTGGATTTGGGAACTTTAGATTTGGAAAGCATCAGCATGCTTTAAAAGGGTCTTAATGGACTATCCTCCTAGAAATATCGAAGATTGTGTTGCTGAGTATGATTTGAACTGTGCAGATCTGGACAAAGAAGTTTCAGTACAGGATTTCATTACGTCTCTTAGAGACTGTTTTTGTGGGATTTTGGTGAAGAATTTGGCTGCTTTTGTGCCATTAAATGAGGAGTCTAGCTGATGTTAAGGTAAAGAGATTTATATGAATTACATTGACAAAGGATACCCCAAAAACCCCTGCTATGGAATTAAAGGGGCACCAGGTAGAGAAATGTAGCTGAATTGTATGTCTGAGAACATAAAATTGAATTAAGGGAGTAATAAACTTAGAGCAAGTTCCCACCCAGCTAAATATAGGTTCAAGCATGATCGTACACACCTTTAATATTAATACCAGGAGATAGAGGCAAACATATCTCTTGAGTTCAAGGCCTGCAATAGAGGAAGATTCAAGCAGAGAAAAGCTTAAGTCCAGGCCTGGTGGAGCACATCTTTGATCAAAGCACTCAGGAGACAATACCATCCACATATTGGATCACAAGGTCAGTGACAGAGCAAATTCCAAGGCAGCCTAGTTTAGACAATGAAGGAACTGGGAGCAGAAACGGGTGCTTACATAAAAGAACAAGGGGGCCATGTTCCAGTTCCAGCAATTACAGGAACCCCACAGCTTTGGCCGCATGGCTCTGGCTTCAAATTCCAGAATAGCATGCATTACTGGGACAACTGATGCTGGTAAATTGGAGCTAAGAATTTAGTGATGATTAAGAAGAGACCAGAATCACTGAGGTGATATCCTCTGGAAATTCTTTAAAGAGACCATAAAGAAGCTGTGTTTCTTTTTCTTGTAGAGCTATTAGGTGTGTTCCACCTGGGATCTAGCCCATGTTCATACAGCTACCAAGTCCAGACCATAATGCTGATGCTAAGGAATGGATGCCGACAAGAGCCTGATATAGTTATATTCAGAGAGGCTGTTTCAGAGGATGACAAATAGAGAGGCAGATGCTTGCAGCCACAAGAACAAGAACACCAACCAACCTGAGTTCCCATGGACTAAATCACTGTCCAAAGAGAACACATGAACAAACCTATGGCTCCAGCTACATATGTAGGAGATGATGACCTTTTGGGGCTTCAGTGGGGAAGAAGCCCTTGACTCTGCCAAAGCTTAATGCCCCACTGTAGTGGAATGTCAGGGTTGGGAGGCAGGAAGTGGTGGGTGTATGAATGGGTGGGCACACCCTCATAGAAGCTGGGGGAGGGGGCATGGGAAAGGGGGTAACATTTGAAATGTAAATTAAAAAATATGCAATTTGAAAAAAAAAAAAAGAAGCTGTGTTCGAGAGTTAACCAAGGCTGTACCTCCTACAGCAGCTGTACTTGCTAATTTGTAAGAATCACTCAGGTGGTACTGGATTTGCTACAGGCATGAAGGTGTCATGAAGTACAACTGAGGCTTGGTAATGTGAGAAGTCATTGAAGACTATTGGTGAAATTGTAGCTTCAGGTGAATTTGTTGGCTCAGGACTGAAGAGGTCATCCAAAGGATTTGAGGTTTGGCACCATGAAGAGAGCCCATGAAAGTCTATTGATAAAGCCTAGTGGCAGTGGAAGACACCAGTGTATTGCAAATGACAGTAGCATGAGATTATCACCAAGAGCAGTAGTGGCAGGGGAGTGGTTACACTTAAGCTTAGAGTGTGACAAGGGGCAAAGATAGAGAAGTGATGTCAGTCAGCCCTTTTCTTTTTTCTTTTTTCTTTTCTTTTCCTTTTTCTTTTTTCTTTTTTTTTTTTTTTCCAGAGCTGGGGACCGAACCCAGGGCCTTGCGCTTTGCTAGGCAAGCGCTCTACCACTGAGCTAAATCCCCAACCACGATGTCAGCCCTTTTAATGATGCCAGATTATCATGTGTGGACCCCAGACCTTGAAACAAGAAACTGTAACAATGAAGCTGCCTTAGAGACCACGAGATGTTCAAGATGGCAGAGCCATTGGCAATCTCCTGAGGAAAGCTGCTAACAGCAAGTGGAACAATAACAGAAGAAATAGTTTGTTGCACTCAAACAAAGATGAAAAAGGAGTTGGAGATCAGAAGACTGCTTTGACATCACCCATGTAGACGCAGAGTTTAGAGTTTGCCTAGCTGATTTTCTGTCTTGCTTTAGGAATTACAGCTAAATGACTGGTTGAATTTCAGAACACATTTTGACCTTTGGGCTTTTAACATTGTTGAAACTGCTATAAACTTTTCAAGTTGGACTAAAGTTATTTTTCACTCTGCTATGTTTACCTATGGCCCCTGTAGACTCATATGTTTGAACAAGCATATGGAGTCAAGGGGGTGGAATGTTATGGTTGATATATGCTACTCCCAGAGAATGGCACTATTAGAAAGTGAGACACTGTTGGAGTAGGTGTGTCATTGCGGGTATGGGTTAAAAACCCTCATCCTAGTTGCCTTAAAACTAAGTCTTCCACTAGCAGTCTTCAGATGAAGATGTAGAACTCTGAGCTCTGCCAGCAATATGCCTGCCTAGGTGTTGTCATGCTCCCACCTTGATGATAATGGACTTATCCTCTGATCCTGTAAGTCAGCCCCAAATATATGATGTTCTTTATAAGAGTTGCATTGATCATGGTGTATTTTTCACAATAGTAAAATTCTAAGATATTCAGCTCTTTTGTTACTGCAGCATTAACTCTTTTGAACCACTGAAGTAAGGAGTAAGACTTGATACAGTTTCATATCCACATATAAATCCTTCTTGTGTATGATAATTTACATGTCACTAAAATTAGCAATGTCTCAGTTTATACCATGGTACTAACAGCATCTACTTTGCATTGTGTAAAAGCCTTAAAAGGATAACACACAGGAGGCCACCAAGAGTCAGCATCCCACCAAAGATATTTATACTGTGCTTAAGGTATGAAGTTCTAAATAGGAACTCAAGTACTTTTATAAAACTTGGATAATTTTCTCCTAAATCCCTCCCTATTCCTTCTATATCCTCATCTTCAAAGTTGATCCACTTGTAGCTTACACTAAACAATGATGCCTGTAATTTTAAATAATTATTCATGCCATCAACTACATGCATCTTATTACTCAGCTAAGTGTATGTCCCTTGGGAAGAACACATTTTTCTGCCTTTACAACCAATTCAACACACAAAGACCATGAACTGTCTTGGAGCAGAAAGGCCAGTATTCTATGTTCCACTCAACTTCATACCTAGGAGGCACTTTACACTTGCATGGTCATTCCTTATCCCTGAGATGCCCCTGTCCAACTATCCACTTAGACCAATTAAAATAGGTGCCACAAAATTAGACACAGGAATTGTGCTCAATACCCTCTCCCACATGAGGTCCTCAGAGTATATTTGTTATAAGAATTTATCTTTGGGGAACCCTTAGGAAAGATTTTCTTAATTCAGATTTGCAATAGAAAAGGCCCGAAACTGGAGAGGAAAGTGAAGGTTTTGTTTTGGGGAATGAATATCAAAGCTGTCCAGGATATTAGTTGACCCCAGTTCACTCACAGCAGGTTAGGGATTCACTTCTTTTCCAACATAATTGGATAGCTTTTCCAGCTATATTCTAAAAGGGATCATTGTTTGGAAAATAAAATTTATTGACCCTCTATCCATGATCTATAAGAGCTGATGTTCTGTGACCCTATTCCAAGGGAGACATGAACAGAATTCTATTCATTCTAGACAAGTAACTGTTAACTGAACAAATTAACAGTAACACAAAAGATTGACTTGGTAACCCAATGATTTTATTGGTTAAATTACAGGAGCAATGGGCAGCTCAAATGTTGCTCCCTCAGAGAAAGCCCACCTCAGTATGACTGATGATTCATGAAACTATGACCCTGGAACTCTCAGGAAGATTTACAGCAATGTGACAAGTCAGAAAGCCAACTTGCCTCAGCAGTTTTAATGCCTATATTATCTTAGGAAGAGAGAACTTAATGTACCTGATAAGATACTTCCTGAGGGACTCAGGGACTTCCTGAGACTTCAGTGTTGATTGTTTTCATGAGTACTGACCAACCTCAATTTAGATTTTTCTGAGTTGTAATTAGCTTCTCATTAATTGAAACAATTAAGATGGAATATTTCAATAGGACAGAGACTGTAACATACCAGTTAGTAGGAACACAAATCTAAATCCAAAATTAAATAATGTAGAGCCCCAAGACTCCAGAAAAAATGGTTCTTTGAGATAATTGGCATTGCACAAAAGTTTAAACAGCTATTGGCATAATAGCTTGTGCCTTGCATCCATAAAAACCATACCAGGCCAGTACAGTTCCATGGGAAAGAGGTTTATTGTGTGTGTGGGCAAGGACAACAGGAGCAATGAAGATGAAGCACAGAAAGAGAAAAGTAGGTGCAAAGGTCAGGATGGGTATTCCTTTTATTTAGGCTGTGACATAATCACCTGCAGGTAGAGATGGAAAGTGTACTCTGGGAATTTATGGCAATTGCCATGACAATTGCCTATTGGGTCCCTATTGACTATGGGTAATGTCACCATTATCACTGGGTTTAATAGAGATCTGTAACCAGTAAAGCTATTTCCTTCTACCAACATACCTCTCTTTTTCTTATCATAAGGAGATGAAAAAAGGGGGAGGCAGAAGCAGATGTTGAACAGGAACAGTGGCATTGGATATCTTAAACAGCTTCCTACTGCCATGGGGAATAAACAATTTCTTGGTATAGCTGACTTTCTCCATTGGGGTACTTGGTAAATATTCTCATCAGGCTCCTCTGTTGAAAGTGCCTGATAATCCTATAACAGTAACTAATTAATATTTTAATTAGAAATATTTTATTTTTGTCATTGAAGGAATATAAAAAGAGACTAATGAGGCCAGGATCAAATAATAATACCAGGCAGATAACTAGGAAAAGTATTCTGAAAGGGTATATCCTCTTCCTTGCAGGAATTTTGAAAATCCAGGATTGGAGAACTCACATTTCCTTGAAATTCTGCATGTCTGATTGTACCTCCTGGATTTTATTTCTCTCTGTCCTAGATTGGTTGACATAGAATCAGCATACTTCTTGGAGTAATAGGCAAAGACCACATTCTTTAGCTGTCAGGACATCAGGCCTAGTCCCCAGTTCTAAAGTACCACAACTGCCGAAGAACTGATCTGATTTTGGATTGTTAGTTTTGTTTCATACATATTTTAAAAACATTTATCAAACTTGAAAATGAACTTATTGTATTGAGTCATGGAAGTAGTTATCCCTGCAATTCCAGTATTATCACCTATGGCTTTCCACCAGCGACTGAGAGTGGAAAGACTTGAACTGCCCTTTTATGTTGGGCAGCAGTCATATCTACAAATGGAATTTGTAGGGGGCTCATTTCTCTGAATTACTCCTAGTTCAGATAAAAGGAGTACCAACGTGCAAACTCCTGACAAGCTTGAGGTCATGTAGGCAATGATATATCTGAGTGCCACAAAGAATTGACATGTTTTGGACTGCAGGGCATTGTGGCAGAAATGACAAATCAAGGGTTGTGGTTCTATTGCAGTCTAAGGATCTCAGCATTGCTACAGAATGTGTGCTGAATGCCTTAAAACAGTTGCCACAACAAAAAGAGGAATAGAGGAAAAGTAGGAAGTCATTGTGACTTAAGAGTCAGGGCAACTGACAAGAGGTGAAGTAAGGTTACTTGGCAGTATCACCAGAGAGATTGTAAGTGGCAATTACGCGCTAGTTTCAGGGGGTACACATAGCCAGCAATCTTTAAAGCAACCACTTTCATTGAGAAGTAGTTTGTATGTTGAAGACAATGTCCATGACAAAAGGCAAAATGACAATTTAGTGCCATTTATGAGGAGAGGTGTCAATGAGGTAAGGACCTCAGAGGAGTGTTTAATTACCTCTCACACTTTTCCAATATCTAGAGGGTGGGCAATTGAAACATATTTTCTCTGGATGCCGATAGTACTTATTGGGGACCTAGCTTTATTTTTACCTAGTTTACCAACAACTCCTGTCTCTCACCTGGAATTCCATGGGTCTTTTTATTTTCTAAGATGTTTTTAAAATTTATTCATTATATATAAGTCATACTGTAGCTGTCTTCGGACACGCTAGAAGAGGGCATCACATCTCATTCCAGATGGTTGTGAGGTACCATGTAGTTTCTGGGATTTGAACTCAGGATCTCTGGAAAAGTAGCTGGTGCTCTTAACCACTGAGCCATTTGTCCAGCTCCTGCATGAATCTTGTATGCAAAAAAGAGTGTCTTGCATTGTTGATAGAAGAAATGATTGATCCATCATCCTAGCATATATATCTGACAAAACCAATAAGGGCAGCCCCCATATTCATCTGGCCATCTTTTACAATCATCTTTTGTCTGGTAGAGAGAAAGCAAGTCTAAAGATAAAATATTTAGAGGGAATATCAGATACAGGGATGACATCAATTTGAATTGGTTCCTGGCTTACAGTTATGGAGCAGTTTTCTGACCCTATTTGGAAAGACTGTTATCTGTGGGGGTTACTTGAACCTCAAATGTCCAGATGTAAGGGCTACCTTAAATGGAAACAAACAACAGGGGAAAATGTTGAACCCTTGTATAATCCAGTTGGGTGGAGTGCAGCTGCAGGAGTGTAGTTTCATTTTCTCAGATTGAAAACAAGCTGAATTGTCTGGTGAGGAAGATGTGGTTGTCTTCCTACCATGAAAATAGGAAAATGAAAGGGAGAAGTTGTTCCCCAGAAATCCATCAGGACAAATAAATGACCCCATTTTCCAAGAGGGAGGAGAGGGACTGTCCACGTACCATGATGGCTACCAGGGGCTCCCTGATAGTAATGGTAGTGAGATAAGCCCTGTTCAGTCATCCATAGCAAAGCCTGGGAGATCGGCTAGGGGGTTATCAGTGTGTGATACCCCTCTGTCCTGCACAATGTGAGGGCAATCAACAGACCAATGTGACATCTAGAACATGGGCCCTTATGCTTGCAGAAGTTAAGACAAGCCCTCACCCAATGAACTTGTTGACCATATTTATATCAGGAGCCTGATGGTCTCAGAGCCTTAGAATACTGGGAGTCTAGGGCAGTGAATCGGGCTGGTCCAACAGCCTTTGGCAGCATATGTGTTTTTTTTTTTTTCCCTGCTGGCTTTCTTTTCTCTCTCATGGTACACTTTAAAAGCCAGGTCCAAAACTTTTGCCTGTCAGGACAGGGGCCCCTTCTCCAACTTTCTAAGTTTTACTGTTATGTTGCAGTAGCTGTGGGAAAAGAAGTATGTCATCAGAAGTTGCTTACTCTCTGGGTTTTTAGGGTCCAGATTAGCTTATGGGAATAAAACTTTCATGAGGCATGCTAAAAATTGAGATTTTTTTCCTGTTTGTGCTGTGATGACCTCTTGGAGCTTTTCAGTACTTGCTAGTATTAAGACTACCCTATGGACACCAGCAAGAAGGCAGATTATGAATTCATCTCTGGCTAAAATATCACTTGGGGAATTATAATTTCATTGAGGACCTTGCTTATGTACTGCCCCACATCCAAATGGATATGTTCTATCTGTGATGAATTATATCTGCATGTGTTCTCATCTGCTCCCAAAATGGACTACATTCATAAGGAAAATATTTTTTACTGAGAATCATGTGTAGATCATGGAAAGTTAAGCTACAAGTTTGAATAATGCACTAGGACTTTTTAATAAGGATGGAGGAACTAGAAATATAGGAACCAATCTGCTTTTTATTTGAGGAAGTTTATTCAGCTAGAAAGGAATTTGTAATCTTCAAGGAAGGATCAATGCTAGGTCAGGTGTCCCTGGAGCAGAAGGACTTGAGGTTTGGCTGTGGCCTTAGAGCAGGCAATGGGAGAGGTGAAGGTAGGTGCCAAAACAGGGTGATTGGAGGGAACTGTGGCTGGTACAGGAGGAGGGGAGGGATCTGGAGAGGTTGAACAAGGAGGCTTTGGGTTATCCTTGTTGGCTCTGGAGATATTGAGGTGGCACTTATGGTTTTAAGAGGTGTAGAAACATGTCCGTGGTGGAATGGAGGCAGTTTGTTAGATGAATTGAGGGTTGTAGCCTCACCTGTTAGAGGTTTTATGGCAATAGAAAGATGGGTTGGAGAACAAGAAGAACATAGGGAGGGTTGGAGTGAAAATAAGTAAACACTTGTGCATAGGAACCTCTTTCCATTTACCAGGCAGTATCTATGAAGATCCCATAAAATAATTGGGTTCAGTCTGCCATTAAGTGGCCATTTGGAGCCATTGTCTAATGGGTACTGAATCCAGACCTTATTGTAGAGGTGTAATATCTTTAATCCATCAGATATTTGATATTTTACAGGAGACATCCCAGTGGGAAAGCCTGGAGGTACATTTAAGACATCAAAACAACCATTGAACAGTTACTTTATTATTCATACTGGCATCCTTAGAATAATTCAATAACAAAATTTCAGAAAGGCTAGATGTCCAAGTCTTCACCTGGTCTTGGAAGCTACAGAGTGAATACTGGACTCACCAGAAAGTGACTCTCTATCCAGGTCTAGGGTTTCCTGAACAGCTTCCAGAGCCTGTAGGAGGGTGTGTGAGAGCTGCTTTTGAGAGGGTAGTCCCTCAAGAGTCAAAAGTCCTATCTCATATGTCAGCTAGCAGGCTGGTCATAGGACCATGTCTGTGAAATGCCAACCCTTTAGCCAATATAAGCTAGCCAGACCCTATTAGGAAAATGTATGTCCCCCACTATAGACTGGAGGAAAAACCTTACTAATATGATGATGTTTGTCCAATAATTGTAGTGGTTTGGTAAGGGGAAATGTGCAACTGAAGAGGGGTTTGTGTGGGCCTGTCTGACTGAGTAACCCACATGGCAGAAGCTAGCCCTTCAGGTGGATGATGGCAGCAGAAGCTCATGTTGTAGAAATCTGTATGTCCCATGGTAGCAGCTGTAGCTCACTTGTTGGAAGTCTGTGAGACCCACAGTTGCAGGTAGTGGTAGTTGAATAGCAGTGGTAAATGCAATGGTGGGACTCTGGCAGGGCTGTAGGGAGGACCCTTGAGGTGCTTGGGAGGTGGTGGTGGCTGAATCTGTGGAAGCAGTCACAGTTGCTGTCAGTTCATAGTGGTTGTCCAGAGATCCCTGCCAGTATCAGTCAATTGACAACATTGTTTTCAGCACAAATATTGTGATAGAATGCATCTCACTTTTGAATAGACCACACCAGGCCAGTATAGTTTCATGAGAGAGTGGTTTATTGGGATGGGGAATAAGAATGGGGCTACAGAGATAAAGGGGGAAGAGAGAGAAACAGGGACAAATATCAGCAAGGGACTTCCTTTTATTTAGGCTCTGACATAACTGCTTGCAGGTAGAGATGGATTCTGGAAATTTATGGTGATTGCCATGGCAACATATGCTTGGGTCCCTATCATCTATGGGTAACATCAACATCATTTCTGTGTTCAGAGAGATCTTCAATTAAGCTGGTTCCTGATAGCAAAAGGTAGTTCTCATGATCTCATACTGTGGTTTCTGCATCTTTAAATTTAAATGTAAGAAAACATCTTTTGCTCAGTTATTGTCCACAAGCCAAAAAGGTCTTTTATCTGAAGTGACCATCTGTAAAAGTCTTCATTAATGTATTTCCAAGTGTGCAATGAGTAAGTCACATTCCTCATTGCTTTTCCTTTCCCAGCTCCCCTTCCTATACACAGGCCTCAAATTAAATACTAGAAAGAAGGATAACAAAAAGGAAGGAAAGGTGCAGTTTAGCAGACTCCAGTCATTCCCTCCCTTCCTAGAAATGTGAGTGTCCATAATTTGATGAGCAATGATATCCTGGTCTCTGGTATGTAATGCAAATAGTGTTTTATTCTGCAGAAGTCTAGCATGCTGGGGTCTCCTATTACCAAGATAGACTTGAAGTTATCTCACAGGCCCAACTTAAAGCCCATTAGGGAAACTTCAGGGTAGGTAACCTCTAACTTAATCTGTTGTGTTAATCTCTATAGAAATTTAAGAAACATTACCAGGGTTTGGGGATAGAAACTACTGCTGGGGAAGTCTAGAAACTGCTGCTGACTCATTCTCTTTGCCTGGGGTCAGGTAACTGGGCAGCTTCTGACTAGCCACTTGACTTTCTTTGGATTACATAGGCTCACCCAGATTTTGGAAACAGAAATTTAGGCCTGCTTTCCTTAACTACCAATTTAAAGCCTATCATGGAATCAACCTATCTCATATCTCTCAGTTTGAGGGACCCCTCCCTCTGCTTGCTCTCTGAGTTGCAGATGAGATTTCAGAAGGGAACTGATCACTAATTTCCTTTACTTCCTATTCTAGTTTTACTGTTTTAAATACCATTAACACAGCAAATTATTCAGTAACCTTTGGAATCCTCATGATTCATATTTATTGGATATAATTATGTTCTTTCTGTTGTATTTGTGAAACACACCAATTTTTTATTCAAAGCATTGTGAGACAAAGTCTCAAATGTCATATTGTTTCAGGCAGAGAATTTTACAGTTTTGGACATCCGGAAAAGATTATCAAAGTCATGAGCAATCTTAACTTAAAATTCTACTCGGATGATACCCAGCGGTAATAATTGTGTTAGGTTTTTTAAGTAGCTTGGTGTGGTAGCCATAAAGTAAATGTGGATGCAGGCAAATCTGGACAGCCTGGTCTGACTTGTGATTTCCCGGACAGACTGGACTATGGGCAATAACCCTGTGTCAGAAAAGAATTAAAGAATTTATTTGTCCTTTTTTGTGTATGTGTATACTAAGACATGTTCTGCCTTCAAGCGACAGCCTCTGTCCAGATTTTCTGAAAATAGTTTCTCATTAAAAACTGAGCAGGGAAGAAAGGTGAATAGAGAAAATATCCCAAATTATAGTACTCAGAAATTATAGTGTTACTGTTTTATTTTGTCTCCAAGCTTCCTTACAAATATGTGGATGTTCACTTCACTTTCTTCTATGGTAAGATCATTTTAACCATGCCCTGTCCAATTACAATAGCTTCACATAAAACTCTGCTTTTTTACCCTTAAATATTTCTGACTTCCCATCAAACCATGTTTTTTTTTTTTTCTGTCCTATTTATTCTTGTTGTTGTTGTGTGTTGTTTAACACATTTGGTCCAAATGTACTTAGATTTGCTCCACTGAGATTAATTTAAAGTGAATCCTACTATTTAAACATTGTATTAGGAATTATCTCAATGTATGCTTGTATGGTTTCTGTTGCTATAATAAAATACCCTACCCAAAAGTAATATTGAGGAAAGAAGGACATATCTGGCATATACTTCCAAGTCACTGTTCCTTGTTGCTGCCCACAACGGTATGGCACTGAGAACCAGGCCTAAGCCTACAGGATAAAAAAGCACACACATGTAGTTTATTCGTGTTAAGAAAGAATGTCAATTCTATAATTCTATAGCTTTATTCACCGAATAAAGCTTATTCCCCCAAGTTAACCAGGTGGAAAGATCTAGGAAACACAGTGGCAAACCCTGGCTTAAGGCTTCAGTAACAAAAGACCAATTATGTGCCCCAAATTTACTGGGAAGAAATCCAGGAAGACCGGCCTAAATCCCAGGAACAAAGACTGAGAACAAAAACAGGAACGAATTGACCATGACCCAGGTGTATGCCCGGGTGTGTCGCTACTGGGCCAGGGCATTTCTTTCCTAGGGACAAAAGGCTTCCACATGCATCAGCAAGTCAAACCCTGCAGGGGACACAGAAGTGTCTGAGAAGGGGGTGAAACACTGCAGGGGCCCCAGGAGGATCTCACTTCCTTATTAAGGGAAATCTGGGCAGGAACTCCCATAGTTGCTGGAAGGAGAAATCATGGAGGATGACACAGAATGTTGGCCTTGCTTGCTTATGGTCAAAATAGCCTTCTTATACAGATAGGACTGCTTGCCCCATAATCTGCATTGACCACAGTGTGCTGGATCCTTCTTCAACAATTATGGATTAAGATTGTCTTCTGGAGACATGACTAGACACTAGACAATATGATTTAGGCAACTCTTTATTCAAGGCTTTCCTCTCAGATGAATCTAAGCTGTGTTGACAATTAAAGCTGACCAGGGCTACAAATCTCTAGAAAATAGAGAGATTTTAACAATGAAATTATCCTTCTGATAGCTAATTAACAGTCTGCCTTACTTCCTCACATATCCACTGATAAACCTTATTGCATGATCTGTGCTTAGTGTTACAATTTCACTTGAATCAAGATGTTTCCTTTGGTTAACACAAGTCTTACTTTTCTCTGATATCTTATAGGGCTTTTGGAGTGCCACTTGTGTTGTACGGATATAGAGACATGTATATAGTTTAAGACTATTGACATTTCTGCTGGAGCAGTCTCTTTGGTACATTCTAACTAAACAAGACTTCTTTGCCATTGTGTCCTTTCATGTGTCTTCGATTGCTTCTTTCTTGCCCTTACTACTATCGCCCTACCTCAGCTCAAGTGGCCAAAACTTTATTCATCAAAAGCCACATTCCCTTCTTATACCAAAATAAATAAATAAATAAATAAATACATAGATAGATAGATAGATAAAGAAAAAGTAAGTAAATAAATAAACAAATAAAAATTATTGCCATAAGTGAGATAGGTTCTAGAGGTAACAGATTCTAAACTCATAAGCAGCAATCAGGAATAGCAGTGTACCTCTTACTTGTCTTAGTTTTGTCTCTTGTCTTCTTTTTTATCATGATAACCTCAGGGATCCTCTTTTGTGTGGCTGAGGAAGTAACAAATATATACATATAGAAAGCAGGTAGTGGGCCATAGAAATGGCAATACTAAAAAAATCCTCAGAGCAATTAATATATATTTGTATATTTTTTATTGATTTTTTATTCTCTTTCTGGTTTTTTTTCCCCCATTGGGCTTTCCTTATTGAAATTCTGTAGTCTGTTCTATAGCATGTCTTGTCTTGCTAATTGCTCTCCTCTAAAATTTTCTATAATGTCACTTTGTCCTATAGTCCTTGTAAACTGCTTAGATTTAAAATATGGATGATATTTAAATTCTGTTCCAAAAATCAAGTATATTTCATAAACTCCCAAAGGACCTCATGTGTCTACATTCTTTTAGGTCAAATATATGTCCTACATTCATTCACTATCACTAGGTATGAAATGGAGGGGCTGAAGAGATAACACAGTAAGTAAGAGTAACTCCTCCTCATTTCAAGAGTCTGAGTTTGGTTTCACACACTCATATCAAGGCAACTCATAACTTTCTGTGACTCCCGTTTCAGGGTATATTATGTCCTGTTCTGTTTTTTCATCATCTGCATTCACATGTGCATATCTCCCAATCCCTCACAAACTTATAATAAAACATAAAATAAGTCATTAAAATATGTAAAATGGCTATCTGCTTAATTATGGTATCTATTTTATTGTATAGATATTTCTGTACACAATAATCTAGGATATTTTTAATTTACTTAATTATGTATTTTTTTAAATGTAGGTATTCTCTGTCTGCATATACACCAAAATGAAAGATGGCATCAGATTTCTTTGTAGTCATGACCCATCATGCGGTTGCTGGACATTTAACACAGAACTTTTGAAAGTGCAAACAGTGTCCATAACTACTGTGCCATCTCACTAGTTATACAACATATTTTTGAAAATAAAATTCTCTTACATACTTTTGTGTGCATGAGGTATAACTTGAATTGGAAGGAAAGATAAATGCTTAGTTTTATATGCTTCAGTATATTGGTGGTTTTCTCTGGAAAATAAAGGGATTTTCATTATGAGAATATTTTACAAGATACACTGCATTTTGCTACCTTGCTTTTAAATATTCCATTATTTTTTTTCTCTAGAATTGAACTATGGTAGATCAACTTATGGTCACCTTTTGACCTGAATTTATTTGGAAACTCACAGTGAACATTTTACCATGTGGTTATGCCCTCTGAAATCCATGCAAGTCAGACATCCCTTCCCTTTGCTTCCAAAGACATCAACTTAGAGCAGCACAGCTCCTGCAAAGATAGAACAAAAGGCTTCTTTACCTATCATGTCTGCCACTGTTTTTACTATGAGTTGCTAAACCAGAGATGGCAACTTCTTGCCTCACGGCAACTCAGACAGGGAGATCAGTTGCTGAAACAAAGTACATTATACTTAGGACAGATAGCAAATAATTTATGGCATAGTTTCTTAATAGAGACAAAAATGGTATGAAAAGGATTCTTCAATTCTTCAGTAAATCTTAGACCCTAACCCAAAGCAGCCTTCAGACCTCTATCCATACATCACTATATAGCAGAGTACGAATACAGACAGAATACTTCCTACCATGCATGTACTTCAATGAGATGAGACCTTCCAGGAACTGGGATCAATGCTTGACACTGGTGGAGATCTTTGGATAGGATTACAAAGATATTTGGGGTTGATTTGGGCAGACTTTTGGGGTAGTGAACATTCTTACTGACTCATATTATTATGTTTTTAATTGCATGTTTTAGGTTACCAGAAGAAATGATATGCTTCTTTCCAGCATTGTACATGTAACAATACTCAGTACTCATCAGTTCCTCTCCCCTCTCTCCATTTCCTATATTCCTTTGCCTTTCTACCCTGTTGCTTTTTACCTAAGAGTCACAACTTCCCTTCTCTGGAGATATATATATATATATATATATATATATATATATATATACTCTATCACCCTGTTATTCCACCTTGTGATTTCATCCTCCCTTTAGTGATCTCCTTTTTTATTTTCATGACCTATACACACACACACACACACACACACACACACACACACACACACAAACTCACATGCACACACGCACATTTCTGCACTGGTATATAGTCATATACAGACATATATTCACTCACATACATATACACATATATATCATTTTAAAACTATTTTCCATGTATGAGAGAAAGAGTGTCATTTACTTTTCAACTTCATTTAAGGTGATGCATTCAGCCACATTCATTTTTTTCTTAAAATGTCACTATTGAAATTTTCTTTATGGTTCATAAATTTCAATTTTATTACCAAATCTTTGTCTATCAATTCATCTATTGATGGATGGACATCTACGCTGGTTACATGGCTCTGCTATTGTGAACAGAGTCTCTGTGAACACTATCTTATCTTCTTTTCTATTATTATGCTAAGATATTATGACCAAGGTCACTGAGAAAAAAGGACTTGATGGAGTTTTACCATTTTAGGAGGTGAGTGCATGACTATATTGGCAGAAGTCATAGCACTGAGCAGAATAGTGCTTCTTTTCAGCAGTAGTTATATCTAACATTCATAATATCAGAAAGAGAGAGAAAGATAGGAGAGAAAGTGAGAGACATAGAGATACAGAGACAGAGAGAGAGATAAACAACGACAGAGACAGAAAGTCTATATGCACATTCAGAACTTGATAGTTCCCAACTTAATTACTCCATTCACTGTAAGACTAGACCACCTACCTAAAGTTATGAAACTCACACCAGACTGGGTTTTCCCACATCAATTTATTTAATTATGACAATCCACTCAGAAATGCACCAGGCCAGAATACTGTAAACAGTCACAGACTGATGGTATTGGAGTTTGTTGGAATTTTTTTTAAGGTTTCCAGATGGTTGGTTGTAAATATATGTTCTTAGAGTTGTTAATTTCATTAATGAAAGAGTTTAACCTTTTAAACTCTGTCTAATTCTCCTGGAGAGTTTGAAGCATAAAAATCTCCTTTCTGGCTGAGCATGAAATCCCATTGTTCTGAATTAGGAGCATGAGGAAGCTGAAAGCATTATAATATTTTGGGAATCAGTCCACTTGTGATCTACCAGGAAGAGTGTATTGGGTGTGAAGACAGAGTAGAGGAAATCTACAAAGTGTATAGTTAGAGACCTACCAGAAACTTAAAAAACAGACCTAAGGCCTATGGGCTAGACAGATGACTCAGCAATTAAGAGTAATTTCTGTTCATTTAGAGCCAACCACATGGCAACCAGGCAAGAAGAATTAGACATAAAACCTATTAGAAAAAGTCATTAGACATAAAATAGAAGAAAAAGCAATATATTGTTCATAATAATTGGGAAAGGCAGAGAGTTTAGGATTCTTGGGACCTTATGTCTAGTGGCCATTACCTACAAGACTAAAGGAAATTAATTTCCATTCCCATGATTCCACAGAAGGGAAACATTTTATGTCACTGGTTTTCTAACCATTGATGCTAGAGAATGCTCAGGGGTGTTGAGATGGGTGAGAGATTTTTATTTCTTAAATCCCAAGTACAAAAATGAGGGTTCTCATTCCAAGCAAGACACTATCAGCTCTTCCAAAATGTACCCAAACACTCATAAATTTTATTTGAAACACTTTTTCCCATAAATTAAAGTTAAGTTATCTGGCCTAATGCTGAATTTTAAAATCATTTATGAGTTGTATGATTATGTAGGATATCATATTCAGCTGATAATTCAATATATATCCTTCTATTCAAAATAGCATATTCTAGTTTACGTTTAATATTTTTATTAACATAGTAACTGAAGATATTTCTTGGGCAGAGTGTGTTGCTTCAATAATGTATATTTTGTAGATACATATGATAAATAGGTGCACCTTCTGGCATGTTCACATACATTTATAGATCGGAGGACAATGTTTAGTGTCTTCCTTTTATATTTGGAGACAAGTTATCTGTGATCCTGGAGCTCTAGCACACTTGGAAAGCAAGCCTGTGGGAGGCTTGTCACTTTTTCACTAGCTCTGGCATCACTGGTACACAATGTCATGTCAAGCATTATGCAGGGGTTGGGGATTGACTCTAGCTTTTCTTCTATTCAGCAAACTTCCAAACTTACTAACCTAGTAATGATGATGATGATGATGATAATGATGATGATGATGATGGTGATGATAATGATGATGATGATGATAACAATAACAATAATATCAACAACAGCAACAACAACAACAATAATAATAATAATAATAATAATAATAATAATAATAATAATAATAAAAACAATACCTCAGCAATTCTGTCATGGGGAAGGGAATAATTGGATCGTCATAGTGTCTCCTCCTGCATAGATGAGCAGCTCCTGCAGAGCCCTATTCCAGGATGTTTTTGCTCTTACATGGTGCTGTTGAAGACTAGCTGCTTCTAAGCTCTTCTTCAAAATACCACAATTGAGTGCCAAGGATGAGGAGGACAGTTTCAGGTGATCACATGGAAATGTGATTTTACCATTTCATCAGGCTACAAGCTCAATAACAGCTTCAGGTAAAAGACCTTCTGATATGATATGCCTGTCTCTTTGAACCTTTCACAGTGCCTTCTGGTTGCACACCATGCTTCTGAACCATTGTATGGCCTCTATACTGGTAGGATGCTGGCCCTGAAGTGATCCACACAAGGAAAAACATAAGACTATGGGTACAGGAGTTTGAAAATAAAACCCACTTTAAAAATGAGATTTTTTTTCTGGAATGGGACTAAAGATTATTTTTTCTAAATTGATGGAACTAAGAGAAGAATGAAAGTTGAACCTTAATAACCGAGCATGATACCTCATCTTAAACCAGTATCAGGATGTATAATATTCAAAGGTACCTCAGCACAAATGTGAAGAATGAAGAACCCTGCATTGCAGAGTTGCTGTGGTCCTTTTGATTTCTGGGAGATGTGATATGAACAGAGAACTTGCTATCATCCAGCACAGGTCAAGATTTAACAATGGCCAGTATTGGGGATTTAAATTTTGATGAGTGACCTTAGAAAGGCCATTTATTATTTTGATTATTTTTTACTCAGCTAAGAAATGACGACAATCACAGTGCTTTGTTTGTAAGCTTTCGGGATGTTAAATGACATAATATGTTAATCAGTTAACATAGTGACGATTTTGTGGTAAGTAATAGATAAATGTTAGCATGGTAGTAGAAATGCTGCTTGTGGAATTCCTGTCTAAAAGCAACAAAACAAAACAAAATGGTACAAACTGCAACATTGTATAAATGAGGTACAGTCGCATATACATGTAATCCTTACATTTGGGGTAGAGACAGAACGATCAGAAATCCAAGCTTATCTTTGATGACCTAAGCTGAGTCTCGCGTGGATTTCATGAGGCCCTGTCTCAAAATATGATAATAAATGTTCACTAATATAAATCTTCATGCCTATTTATAAATTAGTCTATTGACTCAGACTCTACAGAATGATAGACATTTTAATTTGGTTATCTTCTATTTAAACTTAATTTCTGCTTGTCTTAATTGTTGCCTGCATTTTCTCTAACATAAGTCACACTGATGTCGATGTAAACTTCCCTCTCATCAAGAACAGCTACAATGGTCAAATCCAATAAAAAAAAAAAAGAGAGAGAGAGAGAAAGAAAGAAAAGAAAACTATATCAAAGATGGTGAGATGGCTTAGTGGATGGAAGAGCCTGTAACCAAGTGGAATGACCTCAGTTTGACACCCCACTGTGACCCATGTGGGGGAGAGAACTGCTATAGGTGTCATCTGACTTCTCTTCACACAATATAGCAAAAATATAAACAGAAAATAAAAAAAAACATGGCAAATAAGAAACAGTTTAATGTAAAATTGCTCATGGACATAAAGCCTCACTAAAAAGATATTCTAAATCCACATTCAAAACAATACATTCAGTTTGCAGTCTTAACTTCTTAGCATAGCTTTGAATCAGGTAGTATGATCTTACTATGTGATTCTATTTTACAGGATCTAGAACCACCTTGGAGATAAATCATTGGATATGTCTGTGACAAATTTCCATATTAGGAAAAGTAAAGTTGAAGATATACCATAAAGGTGGATAACACCATTCCAAAGTTTGGACTATGCTGGGCTTAATTAAAAAGCAGAAATAAAGCTGAGCATGTGATCCTCATTCTCTATTTTCTGACCATATGCACTGTGGCAGCAACTCATTCATACCCTTGAACCTATATCTTCTGTGCCATGATATAGGGTATCTCCCGGAACTCTAGTAACCAGAATACAATCTACCTTCTGTAAGTTGTTCTTGCCTAGTAATATGTTATGGGGAACAGAGAAATAACTAAGGCCAATAGGGATGTGATGTGACAGGAAAATTGAGATAAGAATCTAATGCTTATGTCTGCTGTCCCATGGTGCATGGTATGGCCCACTTACTCACAATGCTAGGAATCTGTCTGTAAAATAACTAAATGAAGTATTGTTCAAAATTATCTATCATCCTGATGAATTTATCAGTTTTCTATGTAACTTCTAAATAAGCTGGATTGACTCACTGTCATTCTCTGCAAACCCTTGAGAAAAAGTATCTGGGTGTACACTCACTCAAACAAAAATATTCTTCATCATAGTTTGGTTTAAGATTTATCCCTCACTGAATGGAAAGCATGGCAGCAGGAATATAATACCACTGAATATATTGTGTCACAGCTAGGAACCAAAGAGGGATGAATTTGATATTCAGTTTTCTTTCTTCCTTTTCTGCACTCTAGCCCATAACACAGTGCCATTCACATTTAGATTAAGTGTTCCTATCTTAACCTAACCTAATCCTGTAATTCCCTCACAGACAAGACCACAGATTTGCTTCCAGAGTGATTCAAGATGCTGTTTAGTTGACTATCAGTACCAAAAGTATACTGACTTCCAGGGAGCTGGTGTGAGGGTCTTAAGCACATGTCCACACTGACACAACTATTCCAACAATGTCACCACTACTAATAGTGCCACTCTTTTGGCCAAGCATATACAAACCAACACATTCCTCTCCACTATCTCCATAGATTTGTTCAAATACATGAATCTATGGGAGCCACACCAAAATGTTGTATAATACAAAGTACATTTAGTCCAACTTCCAGAGTCCTTATAATATAAAGTTTAAGGTCTCTTCTGAGATTCATATAATCACTTGATTGTAAAACCCTAAGCAAGAAGAAACCATCAGGTAAATTCCAAATTCTGCATCTCTATGTCTGATATCACAGGAGGCTTTAGATCTCCAACTCTCTTTTCATCTTTGTTGTCTACAACAAACTTCTTTCTCCTGGGCTGTTTTCACTTCCTGTTAGCAGCTTTCCTCAGCAGATTAAAGGTGTGTACCAACATGCCTGGATTTAAGCTTTACTTCTCCTAGAACTTGCTCCCTCTCAGGCTGGCCTTGAGATTTGTTTGGCTTTCTCCTCTTGGATTAAAGTTGTGTACCACTATGGGTTGATGTATGGATGTAAACTTAGCTGGGAAGGATCTTGACCCAAATTCCCAATCCCTAATTTGTTGTCTGCTAGAACACAGGTTGCAGCTCCATTTCACTTTCTCATGCCTCTTTAATATTCAAACCATATATTTAATATTTTCCTTTCTCAACTTACTCTGCTTGTTTAAAATGGTCTTCATGAAACTTAGCCAGAAAATATGATGGATGTTTGGGAAATGTCCTTTGTCGATGCAATTAATCTGAGTCTCTTCACCTTAGCTTCAGACTCTTCAGACAACTAGTCACATTCTTCACCATAATACCCATGAACAGCTGCTAGGCTATATTCAGAAATCCTCTGAAACCTCTTGGGCCAGGTCTGCCCAGTTCAAATGAATCTCAGCAACAAAGTCTTTCATATTCTTCGTAGGATAGCCCATTAAACCTCATTTAAAGTATCCCACTGCTTCCCAAAGCTAAAGTCCCCAAATCCTTGTTCTTTCAGACAAAAGCATGGCCAGGTCTATCACAGAAATACCATACTCCCAGGACCAAACTTTGTCTTAGTTAGCATTTTCCTGTTGTGTACAGATACTATAACCAAGAAAAGATTTATAAAGAACGTATTTTTGGAGCTGGCTTAGGTTCAGAGGATCAGTCCATTATCATCAGGGTGAGATCATGGCAACATCTAGGCTGGCATGGTGCAGGCAGACATGAGAGTTCTTCACCTTTACCTGGAGGATGCTAGTTGAAAAATGACTTCTAGATGGCTAGTGTGAAGGTCTTTAGTCAATGCCCACACAGCACACCTATTCTAAGAAGGCTACCCCATCCTAATAGGGACATTCCCTGGACCAATCATATACAAACCACCACATGCCTTTATATAAACAATACAGAGAAAAAGACAGGGACAGAACATAAGAACTTTAAGGGAAATTAGCTACTGTTATTGAAGAACCAAAGATTCTCCACCAGAGAACACAAGATATTCAAATGATAGAACTTTCAGGCATCCACAGATGAGAAACTCCAGAATACAGGGATGTATAGGCATATCTAGATCGCTCCGTCAATAAGTCCTGCTGTCCAAACAAACTCACAACATCGCCAGACATCTCTCTCCACATTTCAAGGAGCTTTGGGGGAATTGACAGGTTGAGGAGTTAGGTTTTGCCTCCTTATCTGGGATATGCAGTGTAGCCTCTGCTATCCAGCTATGACCAATGTGCTTCACATTCCATTTTGCTTACAATAGCATATAAGAAATTTTCATCTGAAGTTTTGTTTTACTATTGTGAAATATAAACATCAATAAATTATTAAATCCAATGGAAAATATTTCAAAGATTCTCAAATTTTACCAGGTGGATCATGAGCAATAAGTGGGTCATTTAAAGACTATTTAGAGCATAATACTTCCATGGTGACTTTTTTTATTTTTTCCCACTACCCAATCTCCAATGCTGGTGTTTCAATTTAAACAAAAAAAGGAATAGAAGAAAGAAAAGAAAAAAGTAGTTTTATTAAGTCTAGTGTACCCATTTGAAGATGAGTTGGACCTAGATACAGGAATTGCTTATCACAGGAAATAAAGGACCTGAGAAAAGCAGGTCCAGAATTTTTAAGAACTCAAACTGTGTGAGAAGTTGTCCAAAAGGACATTTTCTCTTAGTTGAGATTTATTGAACATGGATTGTGTCATGGAATCTAGCTGATAACTAGGAATTGATGTCTAAGTAATTTTTGAGTCATGGAGATGGGTCTGTTTTCATTAGAAACTGATGGGAGGTCACAAAGAGGTCTAATTCAAAGAGGAGCTCAGCACTTCTGAAGGATGGCTCCAAGGAAAATACTGTCTCACCTTATATGACCACACCCTGCTACCCAAACTTCCTGGATATATATCCAACAAATAAGATATTCAGATCCAAGATGCCACAGTAAGTCAAAAATACATTCCATATCTTTTTACGGAGTACCTATACATCTTAATACATGAGTACTGTTGGCCACAAAAACAAAAGACGCTAAAATAGCTACCATGAATGTTCCTCTTTTGTCTTGTCCTCTCCTATCTGTGGGTCCTCATGAGGGAGGAAACCAGTATTCTGATGAAAACCATGGTCTAACAATTCTGAGGGATATTAGAGGAAGAAGTTTAGGGACATGCACCATGAGTCGAGAATACAGTATGCCAGTAAGGAGACCAAAAGTGCTTTTGAGCCCAGCTAACAGCAATCCCTTATTCACTAGTGTATCCAGTCTCATCAATGAAGGGTGATACTGTCATACAAAAAAAAATCCCGCTTTTGAAAAACTTAAATTCTATTCAATAAAAGACTTATTATTTTCTAAATTATTATGGTGCAAACTTGATTTCTAAAATGCATAATTGTCAGAATAAAGTTTTTAGACTGTGGTCACTCTGACTATCATAGTGAAATTAATGTGACAACCCTAGGTACTGCATCCTGTTTCATTGTCTTCAGAGGGCTTACTCAGCCTTGTCTCTACTGAGACTAGTATTGTAACCAGAAGACTAGTGTCTTTTCTAAATTCCTGTGTGTGTGTGTGTGTGTGTGTGTGTGTGTGTGTGTGTGTGTGTGTATTCATGGGTATCTAAGTGCATGTGTACTTGTGTGTAAATGCATGTAGAGAACAGAAGTCAACCATAGATTTTTCTCATCAGGTGCCATCTACCTTATTCCTGAAAGAGTATCTCATAGATCTGAGTGCATGGAAATAGGCTAATGAGAGAGGCCCTGAGGACCCTTCTATCTCTACTACTACAGAATTAGGGTAAACAAATTTTTAAGCAGTTCCAGGGATGAAGGGAGGGAGGAGGAGGACAGTACAGGAAAGAGAGAGAGAGAGAGAGAGAGAGAGAGAGAGAGAGAGAGAGAGAGAGAGGGGGAGGAGGAGAAGGAAAGGAAGAGGGAGAAGGAGAGGGAGAGGGAGAGGGAGAGAGAGAGGGAGAGGGAGAAAGAGATTCTTACAGAGTAAGAGATAACCAGGCACAGAGGCAGAAGGATTATACCACGTCTGACCAATCTGAAATAGGTGGCTTATTTAACAACAACAACAATGCTTGGTGCACACTGTGCATTTGACGTGATACACAGTGAGCCCATGTCTAGCTTAGATAAGTGCAAAAAAAAGGTTATTCTCTTCAGATACATGGGGAGTCAAAGGTGCATGGAACAGTCCCAATTCTGTAGACCATTTTAAACATGACAGTACTCAGGGATCTACGATCCAAAGGCAGGAAGCTGTTAATCTTCCTCTTATGTGTTCTTCTTTGCTAAAGGAAGCAATTCATCTTGTGAGCACCACCTAATGAACAGGACTTCAATCTTTTCTGGTTTTCTTATTACTCTTGGATTTCTCTGAAAGAAATCAGTAAAACATCCTGCTTCCCTAGGTAGTAGAAATTAATGAATTTCTAACATAACAGTTCTTGTGATATAAAATGCCTGTTAATAAAATATTATAGAAGATTAAGTAGAGATGTGTTTATTCACACTTCCTAAAGTTCAGGTTATCATGTATGTTACTTATTCATGTGGGTCTGTGGGATGCCCATCCTACATCAACTGTTGTAGGGGGTAGTTCTGATACTTGGATTAGTAATATGGGTGTACACTGCAGGTCCTGTGTCCCAATTGTTCCTTGATTGATCACTAAAGATCCATTAGCTGGGCAGAAGAGATGGGAATTCTAGATTCCTGAAGGCATGCTAGAAGATGCAGAGAAGGAAAGGAAAGCACAGTGAATTCACTATGCTTCAGTGGAAAAACAAGAAAGAGCCATTAGCCACATGAGATATCTGGTTCAGTGGCCACTGGTCACTTCTCCAACTGGGCCTGTGATAGCAGATAGGAGATTCAAAACACAACAAAGCTGAGGGAAGATTTAGGGTTCTGATCAAGGAGAAGGTATTTAGGCACCAAGGTAATGGCAGATTTAGAGATATTGAACTAGGACTAAAGGTAACTGAGATACTAGGTTAAGGACAGATTTAGAGGTTTTGTGCTATGATTAAAGGTAATTGATCAACTAATTTGAAGACAGATTTACAGGTGATGGGCTGTGAGTGAAGGTAACTACATGTTGGCTACATGAGGCTTTGAAATGTCCAGCCATTGACCTAAATGCATAAAAAAAATAAGCTTCTCTCTCTCTCTCTCTCTCTCTCTCTCTCTCTCTCTCTCTCTCTCTCTCTCTGTGTGTGTGTGTGTGTGTGTGTGTGTGTGTGTGTGTGTGTGTGTTTCATTTGCAGATTCCCAGAAAGCTGGGCAGGGTCTGGTAGTGAGGTCCACCTCAAACATAAACCAGGATAGTAGAGAAACTTCATGTTACTGATGACACCCAATGTGGAAGATGATAATTCACTCTTCATTTATGAATCCTGAGATGGTATATACACATTCAAGTGATATAAGTCTAGAAGGAAAGGACAATTGGTTTGTCAGTCACTCACATGGCTCCAGCCCTCAAACCTAAAACACAGGAATAGAGCTGGCTGCTAGAGGAAGCAAAAGCTGGGACCTCCTTTTGTGCAGATTGGCTGACTCTTTTCCTGAATGCTAGGAAGACGGCAGTGAGAAACAAAAAGTAAAGCTGCATGTCTCCATCCAGCAAAATATCCAAAGATAGATCTTTAACATTTGGTTTAATTCTTTTTAAGGACAGTAGGGAGTATAATAGTAATAGTTTAAATTTTCTTAAATAAACTGATTTAAGCTCTACAGAGGAGAGAAGTTAGGAAAAATGAATTAACCAATGTTTAAAACACAAATAAAAGTCTTGTCAAGACTTTGAATGTGGTCAAAATGGAATATCTGGCATTTACAGCTTAGTATGAAAAAATTAGAGCCTATAGGCTATATAGCAAGCAGAAGGAAATTTAAGTACACATTATATAAATAATTTTGTCCTTAATCTGATGAACTTCAGGGCAGAGAACAGGAGAAACACTGTCTCGTTGTTTAAAATTTGTTTAAATTGATTTATTTGTTTTGAATTGTTATAATTATTAAAATGAGTCTGATTATGAGTTTGGTGGGTTTTTTTTCTGGGAGAAAGGTCAAGATAATCATTTAGTGCTTTAGAGTTACTGTGTCAAGGACATTTCATTTTGGAAGAGAGACTCTGTGTTTGTGTTCACAAAAGAGAAGAATGGGCTTTGGACCACATTCAATGTCATATGAATCAGAGACAACAAGGAAAAATCCCCTGAGCAGCTAGAAAAGGTTGAGAAAATCAAACAAAACAAATAAAGATTTTTGATGCCATTCTTCATATGGCATGAATGAAGATTTATTATATTTGGTTATTGATAAAATTAACTAAAAGAAAACAGCAGTCGTCTTTTTCACCTGCTCAAAAAAGAAGCAAATTTTCATCCATACAAAAATCCTAATTGTATTCAAATTCTGGTCATGAAATTCATATATTACAGAATTACAGCTTTGGTGAGATTCATCCGCAGAGATACTGAAATGACCTACTTGGCCCCTTTCCAGTTGCTAACCAAAACTGCTTTGGTGATTGCCAATGATTCCAGATAATCTTTCCTTATTCAAACTTTCAGACAGATCTGGTCAGAACTTCAGTCAAGATCTGTACCTCCCAAACATCCAGAGACTGTGTAACAGATGCGAAAACCAGCTTTCTTAAATTTCACCAGATTCTATAATTCTTGAATGGCACCCCTCAGCTTTAGATAATTACTCGTCACTCCTATTCTTCAGAAAGAAGCTTCAGAGAGTTGTCATCCCAATTCCAGAGGTTTCAGTATCTGACAATGGATATTTCATAAAGTATAGATAGTTTATAATTTTAAGAGTTAATTTGAAACTGGTCATAATTTTGAACAAGGAGGAAATAGATGGGATGGATTATAAAATTTTATTCTTAAACAAAGCAAGTGTAGCCATAATCTCACATTGATATCATTATGCATATTGATAAAAATTTGAAATTAATAGTTACACTTAGGTAGGCATTGTGCCCATGCAATTTATTTAAAAATATGAGGCTTAGACACAGTTGTTTTAATAGCTGCCATTACAAATTGAATAAAAAGATTAAATAACAGAAGATAAAAGCCATACAGTAAATTTATGATTATGTTAGATTATAATTTTAAATATAATAAAATACTTTCAGATTATTCAAATAGAAATGGCTAAAGTTTAACAAAGAGTTTAAACTACTTTAAAGAGATAATGTTCGAAAGAATCGGTAATTCACAGAATGTGACATTTAATGTTATTTCATTATTTAAGAATCATTTGACAATGAGACATGTCTATATCTGACAGTTACCCCACTGTTCCTCAAGGAAGATTTCTGTCTATTTATCTCCAGGTAATGTTACTTATTGTGGAAATGTATCCATGGGAAAGAAATTGCCTATCTCATCTACAGACACAATAGTTTCCAGGAAAAGGACAAACTATTCAGAACAGTTGTTTGATGGCTCTGCCAATACAGGGTAAACTGTCCTTCTTTTTTATTTTTATTTTTATTTTTTGGAGCTGGGGACTGAGCCCAGGGCCTTGTGCTTGCTAGGCAAGCACTCTACCAACTCCCTAAACTGTCCTTCTTAATCCTGCTTACAAAGGTCTGTGAAATTGTCCTGGGTTAGAAGGCTGAAGACAGAAATTCTAATGTTATAAGAAATTAGGGGCAGTTCAAGAAATTATAGCTGTCTCCATAATTATGTTTTAAGTTTGGAAACTATGTTTGATGTTTCCTATATATGCAGATAGTATTTAATTCATTCTCAGATTTCTGACAGGATTAAAGACTAATTTTAGTCTCATAATCAAACTCATTTGAGGGAGAGAGAGGTTATAGAATGAAAAGAGTGGAAGCCATGTTTTTAAGATTGTGTTACAGGCTAACATATAAACATAATTTAGGAATAGAATTATAACACTTTAAGTTCAGAATGATGGTAGAGAACTGTAACTGACAAATATTATGGACTAGGTGATTATTGTTTGTCATACTTTTCAATTTACAGGATTGTTTGGTTTTGTTCAAATGCTGTCTGAGAGAAGAACTTGTCTCTGTCTCTGTCTGTCTGTCTGTCTGTCTGTCTGTCTGTCTCTCTCTCTCTCTCTCTCTCTCTCTGTGTGTGTGTGTTTGTGTGCAGAAATGGTGAGATGAAGATAGAGGATGGTTGTGAGACTTTGATTAGAAATCTGGGTGTGAATACTGGAGATCCTGTTTCACAATTGGTTCTTGATCAATCAACAAAGGTACTAGTGACCAATGGTTGAATGGAAGAGGCAGGATTTCCAGGTTCCCACAGGCAGTCTAGGAGACTCATAAGAAGAAAGGAGATGTGCCATGCCTCATGGGAAGAGAGCCACCAGTGATGTGAGATCTCTGGTGCAGTGGCCATTGGCTGCTTCCCAGATTGGACCTGGAGTATTAGACAAGAGATTAGACACACAGATAAGCAGAGAGTAAATTAATGGTGTTAACCAAGGAGAAGGTAACCAAGCAACTACGTAAAGACAGGGTTAGTGGTGTTGAGATAGGACAATGTGAAGTAGGCAACTAAGTTGAGAACTGATTTAGAGTTGTTGAGCTGGCAGTAAAGATAATGACAAATTATCTGCAAGAGACATAGAAGTAATAGACAGTTGAGATAAAGGCATATAAAAATAAGCTGGTGTGTATTTGTGTTTGTGAGTGCGTGTGTAAGCTTTTCATCCACAGATCCAAGGGAACCTGGGCGGGGACTGATAGCATGGTCTGTCTGGGGTTAAGATAAGGTAGTAGAAATTCCACCTTACAAAGTATTTTTCTGCAAGCTCTAGTTTTGTTGGTTTTCTACTCTAGATGCCCTTGATATAAAGCCATTCACATTGATTTTGGCACAATCAACCTGGGAGTCCTATGTAAATGTTGGTAGTACTATCCCTTTGGTTCTGTTCCTGGGTTAAATTAAAAGTAGTAAGATGAACACAGAAATTATCCTTCCTGAACTTCCTGCCTGTGACAGCACCACAACCAGATGCTTTAAGTTGCTGTTTACATGCAACCCACCATGATGAAATATAATGGGGAACTATGAACTGAGGTAAGTTGATTTTCTGAGGCATTTGTTACAGTAATGAGATGCATAACTAAGATAATAAGTTACTCAATATTCTGCTCCATCTTATGAGGTAATTTATTTTGCCACAATATCTGCCATGAAGGATGTATTTTCTAAGACTACATATCCAAAATCTCACAGACAATGACTTCAAAATATGCTATAGAAAGTGTCATTTTGTCCAACATGTGAACTGTTCTGAGGATGGAATTGCCTCAGCTCTACTTTCTTCTAAGTAGTCCCACATCCCACCTTCTAGCACCTCCTGCTTATCCATCACAGAGGAATTTCACAGAGCCCATCCATTTTTTTTACTCAAACCTTAAGTCTGAGAAGCTCTAGCCAAATCATATTCATTCCATTCTAGGTCACCTGGGGAAGAAAGTACTTTGGTTGCATGTCCCTGTGGGAGATTTGTCAGCATCGTGATAATTCAGGAATGCACAGCGTGACTGTTCAGCTACTTTCAAACATATCCAGTAGCAAGATGGACCACTATCCATTCCTGCTAGTCAAGCCTCCACTCCTACCCTAGATATCCAAGATGGAGACAAGTCAACATTGCAGGTTTCCTCACAAAGGTCAGCTCCACATGGGAAGCCATTATGGGGGAAGGGTTGTCAGAGAGCAGCCTAAGAATTTGGGGGTTCAACGGCTGGTTTTCATTTTCCAAACACATCAGAATCACTATAGACAGATTTTCCCAGTCATTCAATATTTTTCTCATCACTTCAAGCCAATACCTATCAAAAAGCAAGAGCGACCTGAGAATGTCATATCAAGTCCATCATGACAGGGCATGAGTTAGTGTAGCAACCAGGTATTTCTGTAACCTTCCCAAGGACCAGGTGACAACACAATGTGTCATTACTAGCTGCTAAGATATGACACACATCCTCTGGAGGCATAGGTATAATATTTTCCTAATGTGTGTGCCCTCTACCCCCTTGTTAAAAGTTAGTCCTCTTCTCTTTGTTCTCCTTTTCCATGCTCTCTTACACAGAGGCAGCCTGTCTATACCCCCTCCCCAAAAACCTCCCACATCATATCTGCTGCATGGTGTAACTTTATGTCTTCCATCATTCCGATCATAACAGTCAGTGTTCTAAATTGAGTAAATTGTAAGCTACCTGTTTTAACCCCAGAGGTTGACAATATTGCCTGCTGGTCTACTTGGTCTACTTCCTTTTTTTTTCTTTTTTCTTTTTCTTTTCTTTTTTTTGGAGCTGGGGACCAAATCCAGGGCCTTATGCTTGCTAGGCAAATGCTCTAACAGAGCTAAAACCCAACCCCTGGTCTAGTATTTCTTTTGTAATAGTTTGCTGCAAAATAGCCATGCTCACCACTGTTCAGCAACAAAGCTGACCAAGGTAATTGAACTCTTCTAATTTATGAAACCTAAAACATTGACTCCATACTCACCTTAATAGAAAGAACTGTGAGCTCCCTTTCAAAAGCATGTCAGAGGGAGACTAAGTACTTTCGGTGTCAGGAAAAAGAAGGGAAGAAGGTGGTAGTTCTAAACATTATTTATGTCAAGTAGAAAAAAATCTCTACTCCTTCTTTTCTTTTTATTAACTTGAGTATTTCTTATTAACATTTCGAGTGTTATTTATTCCCTTTCCCGGTTTCCGGGCAAACATCCCCCTAATCCCTCCCCCTCTCTACTCCTTCTAAAAGCAGACAAACTTTATATTATATTTGAGTGCCATAAATAGCTTAACAATCTAAGTAGAACTTTGGCAAATTACCTTTTCTTTTTAGGTGTGTCTCTTTCATATGCCAAAAAATCAAAAATTAACTTCGATATAATATCATCAACAACTTCATACTGGTTACTATGTGCAAAGTTCCTGTGTTTCTCACTCAGAAGGTGCTAAAAACAAAACAAAAAGTATCTTAAAAATACATTCAAAAATTACACCAATTAAATAAAAAAATCAAATACCAAAATAAATTATCTCATATGTATCTATAGCTACATCTATCTATCTGTCTATCTATCTATCTATCTATCTATCTATCTATCTATCTATCTATCTATCTATCTATCTATCTATATCTATATATCTGAGATATGTATCAATCTCTGACATCAAACACAGTAAAAACTACATTCAGCAAGGCACTGTGGCTCATGAGTTGCACCTGGGAGGCAAAGGTGGGATGACAGTTTAAGCTTCAGGATAACCTGGTATAAACAGTGAGTGCCAGGTCAGCAGGGATGACTGCTGCCACTTTACTGAACCAGCAGAAATCACAGACTCACTGTGAAGATTTGCCTTTATTCCCAAAGATAAGGGTATCTTTTATCCTCATTTTGGAATAGCTGGAGATAAAAAGCCCCATAGACTGACAATGCAGATAACAAGTGAGATCATGTGGTACCCAGCCACAGTGAGTGACATGTACAGCACAACTACTGCATCCAAGGCCCAGGAAATCCCATGGAACAGATCAAAAAACTCTAAGAGCCAGAAGAACACTAAGTCTGGTTGCTGTGAGACTGCATCTCTTATACATGGCAGAGGACACACTCACTAAGTCTCAACGATGGTTGTCCAAACCATAGCTGAATAAGGACATCACCAACAGACATGCTAAGATGGAAGATAAAAACCTCATGGCTTCCCAACCCAAGACAAAGAACTAAAGGTAACTAAGGGATACTGACGGTGGAAGAAAGAGTCTTCTTCAGGGAGAAGCACACCCATAAGTGACCAAATAAAAAGTGGTCAGCCTGGCAACATACATACAAGTAACATTTAGGAACTGAAGAGACTGGGTGTATTTGTGGACATGTACAAATACACACATACAGACATATATATGAACAATATTTACAAAGAGCCCCTGAGTTTGAGAGACATCAAGAGGCTGTAATCAGGGTGGGTGTGGAAGAGGGAAATGATGTATTCATATTACTTTTTTTTTATTATTATTAACTTGAATATTTCTTATATACATTTTAGGGTTATTCCCTTTCCCGTTTCGGGCAAACATCCCCTCCCCCCTCCCCTTCCTTATGGGTGTTCCCCTCCCAACCTCCCCACATTGCCGCCCCCCCACAGTCTAGTTCACTGGGGTTCAGTCTTAGCAGGACCCAGGGCTTCCCTTCCACTGGTGCTCTTACTAGGATATTCATTGCTACCTATGAGGTCAGAGTCCAGGGTGAGTCCATGTA